>NW_027421278.1:0-70361 GCF_009905375.1 Apium graveolens | reverse complement strand
CTATTGTAATGAGTACTGAAACACAAACAAATAAACCGTGAAAGTAAAAGAATCCGAGTCAGTGAACTTTACGACCACTGATGACAAGCACATAAACTAAAAATTAACACCGAGTCCCCGACAGCGGCACCAAAAACTTGTTAGGGAGAAAACACGCGCTAATATTCACGCAAGTATACGCGTTCACAAGTAGTATAAGATATAAATCAGATTCGTTTCCACAAAGACTGGCTTAGGTTAAGTTCAATTTATGCACCTATGCAACAATGTATGGTTATCGCTCAATGCTAAGACAAATAACAAATTGGGTTTTTATTAAACTAAGAGATTATAAAAAACATTAACTAAGAGAATTGAGGTTGAATTACTATATATGACAAACATGGGATTCTAACTTCATTAAATACTTCATTCAATAGCCTTATTGTTCTTAACCTTAGCATGTGATGGTGATGAAACTAATCAGATAACACAAAACTGATAAACGCCAACTTTCGTTGCACGAGTACCATTCGACCAGAAATCCACAAAAGGGATAGAAGCTGAATAGGCACCAATTATATTGAGACTCTATATGTCTATAGAATTTGACAACATAACGGTTTAAGCACAAGTTATCCATAATGATTACATAGGGCAAGTAAAACGGTTAGAGGTACCCACTAATCATGCATACAATACATGAACCTATGCTAGCATGGCAAGTTCTAAACCTATATATTCACTGTCGCTTCAATAGAGATTAACACGCTATCTTATATGTTAGCTATGCACATAAGATGAATAAGCACAACCAATACCAGGATATCATACAATCACCATACACCAAGATATCGAAACAATTAACTATTGAAATCCATAAGTAAATCCGCTAGAACTCCATGATAACGATTAGCCCATAATTGAATTCATCGTCACCATGGGTTCCAATGAAAGTATGGTATAAACAAGGTATTAATAAACTGAATAATAATCAAAGTACGAATAAATGAGATCTAGGTTCAACAAGAACGAAAACGAGCATCCAAAGTTACAACTAATTCAAAGAATCACAAGTTGAAAACAAGATCTTCTTTTTCGGAGTTGTTCTGTGCTTCTAGATCTTCTAATTGGTATCCCAATCTTTCCGGATGATGAAAACCCTTTTTTAAGTATTATACGCCCCTAGTGGACCTGGACCCTTAAAATCATCAAATTCTACTCAAAAAGGTTTTTTCAGCGAAATCAGCGACCAGCCGCGCCTTGGACGGCCGCTCAGCTCTCCTGGGCGGGCGCTCAGCTCCTGTCTGGGAAAATTTCTGATGAATCTTGTTTTGACCATAACTTGAGTTCTACTCGTCAGAATTAGGCGATTCAACTGCCCACGCAAAGCTAACGAGATTCTCTACAACTTGACAATGGCCTTGGATTTCAAATCTGATCACTTTTTATCATATTTCCTTTAAAACCTCGTTTCTTCATATAACTGATACCTGAAATGCAATAACACAAAAACACATCAAAATACCAACAACTTGAGTCCAAAACACCAATTTAAGCTTGTAATAAAGCGTTACAAGTGGATATAAAATCTACTTATCATTTACTAGATACACATGGGTGTATTTCTTGCACACAAAAAGAGAAACTGCATCTATCTTGATTGATCATGTCAAATAACTGGATAAATTGGTCAAAGACTATGTGAAAATCATAAGAAGTGATAATGGCACTGAGTTTAAGAATATGATTATGGAAGAGTTCTGCCAAGACCATGGAATAAAGCAGGAATTTTCTGCTCCTGGAACTCCACAGCGAAATGGAGTTGTTAAAAGAAAGAATAGAACTCTTATTAAAGCTGCACGAACTATGCTTGATGAAGCAAAATTACCAACCTACTTTTGGGCTGAAGCTGTGCAGAATGTTTGTTTTACTCAGAATGCAACACTTATCAATAAGCATGGAAAGACACCATATGAGATGGTAAAGAAAAAGAAGCCAAATCTGAAGTGCTTTCATGTATTTGGATGTAAGTGTTTTATTCATAAGACTCATCCTGAACAACTATCCAAATTTGATCTAAAAGCTGATGAAGTAATTTTTGTTGGATATCCACTTTCCACAAAAGCCTTCAGAGTCTACAATTAAAGAACAAGGGTTGTCATGGAATCTATCAATGTCTCTTTTGATGATAAGAAGATTACTGGACTTGAAGATTTCAATGATCATGATCAACTGAGACTTGAGAATGAAGTTTTAAATTCCGATTATGTAAATTCTGATAGTCTAAATCCTGATACTGCAAACTCTGATGGGTTAAACTCTGATATTATTAAAACTGTGGTGACTACGCCAAAGGAAAATGCACCTGTGCAGGGGAGCATATTGAAGATCCAACCACATCTCAAGAAGCATCAGAACCTAGAACAGGCTCTTCAAGTTCTGATTCATCAAATCTGATGGGCCAAGTTCTGATAATTCTGGAAACTCAAATTCTGAAAGATCCAACTGAGAGAGCATAATTTCAGGGGGAGCATCAGAAAATGTTGATGGAGATAGCATGGATCATGGGGGAGCATCCAGTTCTAGAGATCACCTTCCATCTGCAAGGAAGTGGACTAAAGCTCATACACCTGACATGATAATTGGAGATTCTGAAGCAGGTATTAGAACTAGAACAACAACATCAAATGAATGTCTCTATCATTATTTTCTTTCTCAGGCTGAATCAAAGAAAGTGGAAGAAGCTCTTCAAGATGCTGATTGGGTGCAAGTAATGCAGGAAGAGTTAAATGAATTTGAAAGAAATAAAGTCTCAACCCTAGTGCTAAGACCAAAGAATAGATCAGTTGTTGGTACAAAATGGGTGTTCAGAAATAAAACTGACAGTGATGGCATAATTATAAGGAATAAAGTAAGACTGGTTGCAAAAGGATATTCACAAAAGGAGGGAATTTATTATGATGAAACATTTGCACCAGTTGCTAGAATGGAAGCCATAAGGATATTTATGGCTTATGTTGCTCATAAAAAGTTTACAGTCTTTCAAATAGATGTAAAAAGTGCTTTTCTTAATGGAGAATTGGAAGAAGAAGTATATGTTGAACAATCTCCAGGTTTTGTAGATTCAAAATTTCCTAATCATGTCTACAGACTTGATAAAACACTTTATGGCCTTAAGCAAGCTCCAAGAGCATGGTATGAGACATTAGCTCAGTTTCTTCTGGAAAGTGGATTTAACAGAGGGACTATTAACAAAACCTTATTCTATCTCAACCATGGAAAGGACTTACTTTTGGTGCAGATATATGTTGATGATATCATTTTTGGTTCTACAAATGACAGACTTTGTAAAAGGTTTGCCAAGCTAATGCAGTCAAGATATCAAATGAGTATGATGGGAGAACTTAGCTATTTTCTGGGCCTTCAAGTCAAGCAGAATGAAGAAGGAATCTTTATTTGTCAATCTAAGTACACCAGAAATTTGGAATGCAAGAATGTTCAAGTGCATCCACTCCCATGACCACTGTAACAAAATTGGATAAGGATACTGGTACATCAGTAGATATTACTGATTACAGAGGTATGTTACGCTCATTACTCTATTTAACTGCAAGTAGACCTGATATCATGTATGCTACCTGTCTTTGTGCAAGATTTCAAGCAGATCCAAGATAACCTCACTTAACAGTTGTGAAAAGAATTTTCAAGTACCTTAAGGGTACAACTGATTTGGGATTGTGGTATCCTACGGAATCAGACTTCAAGCTAATAGGTTACTCAGATGCAGATTTTGCAGGGTGCAAAATTGACAGGAAAAGCACAAGTGGAAGCTGCCAATTTCTTGGAGGCAGATTAGTTTCTTGGTTTAGCAAGAAACAAAAGTCAATTTCCACATCAACTGCAGAGGCAGAGTACATTGCTGCAGGAAGCTGTTATGCACAGATTCTTTGGATGAAGAATTAGTTACTGGATTATGGGTTAGAATTTTCTAAAATCCCTATTTACTGTGATAATCAAAGTGCTATTGCTATGACAGGTAATCCAGTTCAACACTCAATGATAAAACACATCAGCATTAGGTACCAGTTCATAAGGGAACATGTGATGGAAGGTACAGTGGAATTGCATTTTGTTCCAATAGATCAACAACTAGCAGATATCTTCACAAAACCACTATGTGAAGCTACTTTTACAAGATTGGTAAATGAACTTGGAATAATTTCAGGTTCTTTCTCTAAATCTGCTTAGTTTATGTTCTGATACATCAGACTTTCTAATCAGTATTTACAGATATTACTATCTTTATGTAATCTATGCTTAAATTGAAATTTACCTAAAACCTGATTGTTCTCTGATGTGAATTTCTAAACTCTGATAGTGATATGAATGTTTCTGTGACAATTCAATCCAATGAGGATAACTGTGCTAGATGCTGACCTAGTAGTCTCTAATATCCTAAAGATCCCATGTTTGAATTAATTGTTTATGTGGAAATCTTTTAACACAAGTAAATTCTGATATTGAGCTTGGTTAGGTTTACTTTGTGTATCTTATTACTAAGTCAAAAACTAGAATAGTGCTTCTTATCTGTTAAGTTATGATGTTGGTAATACTTATGGATGAATTTGTCAACTGTTCGACAAGCACTACATTTGCCAGAAGACTGCACTTTCAGTTCATCAGTTGAGGAGCCGACCCTTCAGCAAAATGATGGAAAATCTGGGCTATGAAAAGTCTTTGGAAAAGCTGGGACAATTGAAGAGATCCCACATTATGAGGGAGTGGAGTTTTTTCTTTGACTTCATTACAAAAGCTTTTGCCAACAGGTGCTCTAACTTTGACGTCAGAGACGGGTTGTTTTCATCCAAATTGCAAAATAATAATGTACCATAGACGTCAGAGATGGGTTGTTCTTCATTCCACCTCATGTACATTGTTCCACAAAATTAAAAATTATTTTGTAATTTAACTGCTAATACTTTTCACATACACTTGATAAGAAAAATATTATCAATATTTATACAACGAATTATACAATAGACATTCAGGTTTCATAAGGACGCACCTTGTACTAAGCCTAAGCTCGAGATCACAACCATTCTCATCTTCACTAACCACACTAATTACCTGAATCTCAATCAATAAAAAAATAAAAATTGTAAGTTTTTAATTGTAAGGTCGAATCCTCCTGCTGTAAAACGAACAAGGACAATATGGATACGTTTCAACTTACATCTAAATGGGAATTTTCATCCAAATTATATTAATAATGTACTATAGAAACGTACATTTCTTTCTGAAAAGTGATGATGAAATCCATGAGCATCTGTCAAAGGTTGTACTATAGTACGAGGTAGTGAACAGAATTAGGGGGAAGACAAGTAAGGAGAGCTTTCCATTCTCATACTCTTCTGCAAAAACAGGGACAAGAATGCTGGTGGTACCCTACTATGCTCCTAGCAAAACAAAAGCATATATATAATCAGATTCAAGAACAGTAAATTGATTTCGTAAAAAAAAGTCATTAATAAGCCAAGCTAGCAATATTGTGTTCAATTGGAATATTTGATTTAGTTTATTAATTTATAATACCAAATTATTGACTATTGTTAAGATATTATGTTGGAATTATTTTTATATTTCTCTAAACTTTACACAAATAAAATATGTAAGTTGAATAAGTCTCAACCAATGGAGACAACTTAGGAAGTATTGAATTATCAGGGAGAAATTGTAGGAAGTAGTTTTTGTGATTGATTTTCTTGTTATTTGTTTTCTTGATTTCTGGCATATGATGTAATCTTGTTTTTCAATATAAGGTTGTAAACACTCGGAGAGGATTGAGAACTGTAATATACAGACTTTATATTCTCCAAAATCAGTTTCATATATATCTTATTCGCTACATTCTGGTATCAGAGCTAAGGAGTTAAGGCCATTTTATGCCTAAAATTCAACCCAAAAACACAAAGATCATAATGGAGATGACCAAAACGAAGGAAAGAGCAGTTGGTATGTACTATCTGATAGTAACACGAAGCAACTATACAGTATGGTCTCTAAAGATGAAGGTGTTCATGAATGCGCAAGGAGTATGGGGTGTGATTGAACAGATTGGCTCCGACACAACCGTGGTGGACAAAACGGTGTAGATGGCCCTAGCAGTAATTTATCAGGGCATGTCGGAGGACATATTATTGACCATTGTTGATAAAGAAATGGCCAAAGAGGTCTGGGACGCGATCAAAACACTGCGTATGAGTGAAGAGCGGGTAAAGAAGGAAAAAGTGTAAAAGTTGAAGGAGAGTTTGAATCTCTGGTCATGAAAGAAACTGACCAGGGGGATGACTTTTATATGAAGCTGATTGCAATTGTGACCAACATAAGGGTTTGTGGAGAAAAAGTGGAGAAAGCAACCGACCACTTTTAACCATTACAAAACCCAGAAAACCGACCGTCAATAGACATAACCGACCACCTTCTTCATAAAACCGACCGTCTTCTTTAGAGGGTGGTCGGTTTTAGGACGGTCGGTTATGACATTTAAGTTAGCCTCTGAAATAAAATCGACCGATGTGCACACTTTGACCACGGTCGGTTATGAGTTCCAGTTAACTTTTCAAAAATAGACATAAGCGACCACCTACGGTCGGTTATGACTCAGTGACGTGGAAACACGTGTGCACACGTGTTGCCACGTGTACACAGTGACCCCATATTTGAATAAAATGCCCAGGCACATAACCGACCAACGTAGTGGACGGTTATGAGGGTTAAACCCGACCAAAAGTCTTAACCGACCAGCCTAAAACTGACCATGCCCTGTGGTCGATTATGACTATTTTAACCGACCGTGTTGCCTGTTAACCGACCGTTTATGAAGGTCGGTTTTGTCCTATTTTCTTGTAGTGTAAAACATGTTTCTAAGATATTTAGACAGTAAAATAAGCATAAGTGTATAGATATATAGTTCCTGTAATTATATGATGAAAGCTGCTCCAAGTTATTCATGTTTAAAGCCTGTCTGATAATTATGTACAACATATTTAGAAGGTAAAGTAAATATATTTTATATTGTTAGGTGTACTTTTATTATAAGAATAAATATGATGGAGTGAATTATGTATACATCAATATTTAGTGTACAACTATATTTGTTTTGCGTCCCTCTCTACACCTTTAACCTAAAGTTGTCTAAGTGCACCAAATTTTAGTGCCAATTATTAAATTTTTATAATTTTTACAAATTATAGAGAATAATATTTAAAGTTTATTTTATATTTGAACTAATTAAATGTTTAAAATAAAGCTTTGTGTGATGTAATTGGGCTACTAATTATAGGGTATTAGTCGACATACTATCTACTCCTCCATTTCCATCCCTCCTAGTGACACATAGCTAGGTCATCTCTATTTGTGTATTTGTGTATGTATTCATATTTATGATCATATTTATGGTCATGAAATCAGGTATGAATTGAAATCATTTCAAATGGCCACACACATATTATAATTTTTTATTAAAATCATGTTTTTTTGTGCTACTATGTATACATGTGCATGAATTTTTTATATTTTGAGCCTATAAATATTTTTTGGTTCCAAAGTTAATGTGTTGTTGATGTAGGTGCCAACATGAACTCTATTTTGGTGCTTAATGGCCCAAATTTTAAAGAGATGTGAAATAAAGTTCTATTTGTTCTAGGATGCATGAATTTAGACTATATTATAAGGAAAGAGCAATATACCTCTCTTATAGATGAAAGTTCTATTACCGTTATATTGAACTTTGAGAATTGGCAACATTCTACTAGCTTAAGTTTAATGATTATAAAACCAAGCATTCATGAAGAATTCTGGGCCGGGGCACTATTTGTGAGGACGCGTATAAAATATCTATAAAAGATTTTCTTGATAAGCTTGAAAAGCATTTTACAAAAAATGAAAAGGATGAGACAAGTAAGTTAATTTTAGCTGATCTTGTTTATACAAGACAAATAAGGTTATGGAGATGATTAACATTACTTCAAAACTTAAAGCACTAAATTTTGACTTGTCTGATGACTTACTTGTGAGTTTGGTACCCATCTCTCATAGTGTGGTCAAATAATTGACCTAATCATTGTTTAAAAAATCAAATCAGCTACCTAGATCTATTTTTAGGTTTATAGTTCAAAGCTAATTTAATTTAACTAAAGATCATGATGATTGAATTTTGTTGGTCAAATTTAAATGTATGTCTTGCACTGAATAAACTAATAAAGAGAAACTAAGAAATACATACATTTGAGATATAAGACACTAGTATTATATACATTTGAGGAAAACAGGTAGGGCAGTTAGCACACCTACTTCTTAAAAGTTATGGTTAGTTTTGGATTAGCATAACCATTATTTAATAATAATATAAGAAGGAAGGAATATAGGTACCACTAACATATATAAGGGACAATTTAGTATGCTTAGCTTTATGCTGCAATATTGTTGTGAGCCAGAAAACTTTTGGAATTTAAATTGATAGCAAAACTTAAACGGAATCATTCAAAAAGTCTACAAGTAGATCTATTTCTACTCTTTTTGTTCTAACCTAATTTAACTAAAGATCAAAGTGAAAGTCGAAGCTCCTGATCTATTTCTTGGCAGCTACTTGATCGGAATGCGGCACTTCTGCAATCAGTCCGTGCTTTCTTGTCCATATGTCCTCCTCCCTGTAATATTAAAGATAAAAGTAGGGGTTTAGGGTGCGTGCGTATTGTTTTTTGGTATACTCAGGGTCAGGAGTTAGCAGCTTGCAGCATGTATGTGAAAACCTATGTTTTCTTCAAAAAACTCCAACTTTCTTGTATATTCACATACAATTACTACAGAAAATACAGACCTCGGCTTCTTGGCCTACAAGAAGTTTAGTGGGGAGGGAAGTTTGGACGTCAGAGACGGATTGGCCTTCATTCCACTGCTGTACATTGTTCCACAAAATTAAAAATTATTTTGTAATTTGAACTGCTCATACTTTTCACATACACTTGATAAAAAAATATTATCAATGTTTATACAAGGAATTATACAACAATATTCAGGTTTCAGAAGGATGCACCTTGTACTAAGGCTGAGCTCGAGATCACAACCATTCTCATCTTCACTACCCACACTAATTACCTGAATCTCAATCAATAAAAACTTATTAGAATACATATGTTACATTTGTGTATCTTTATGAGAATCTGTGATACAAACATCTGTAATTGATTAAAATAGGGCATACCTTTCCTCTTTGAGGAAAATAGAATCCGTAAGGATTTGAAAATTCTAGGCTGGTAGTATGCGAGGATGAGGATGATGATGAACCAGGCATTAATTGTAAGGTTAGATCCTCCTGCTGAAAAAAGAACAAGGACAGCATTTCAACTTACATTTAAATGGGAATTTTCATCCAAATTGCAAAATAATAATGTACCATAATAACGTACATTTCTGCCTGGAAATTGATGAAGAAATCCATGAGCATCTGTCAAAGGTTGTACTATAGTAGGAGGTAATGAACAGAATAAGGGGGAAGACAAGTAAGGAGAGCTTTCCATTCTCATAATCTCCTCCAAAAACAGGGACAAGAATGCTGGTGGTACCCTACTATGCTCTGGCAAAACAACAGCATATATAATCAGATTCAAGAACAGTAAATTTTGATTTCGTAAATAAAATGTCATTAATTACCTGCACTTGGCCGGCCAAAGTGACAGGGTACATAGGGTTATGATTCACAACACTGGGTACCCTATCACTATTAGTACCAATTTGACTTGTAAATCTTCTCCAAAATTCATTTGGACTTCTCCACTCCCTTATAATTGAGGATGAGCTGCCACTTGCTCCACTGCCTGCTTGAAATTTTGGCTCCCCCACAAAGTCTGTAGCTGCCATGTTTACCTCTTTCTTAGCTGAAACTTATATTTGCTTGAAATTTTGCTTGAAATTTTGGCTCCCCAAGAAATTTTATGTGCTTCATTTTATGTGCTTCACTAATAAGCGTCTATATATATATATACAGCGATTTGATTGACAAGGTAGCAATTTGTACACAATTGGAATATTTGATTTAGTATATTAATTTAATAATACGATATTATTCATTATTGTTAAGATATTGTACTTTTGGATGCTTAAATTTAGAGGATTTGTTTTACCAAGAAAGCAATATTGATTCTTTGTAAAAGAAAATAAAAATATAATTATTTCTAAATTACCAAAATAATGAATAGTTTCTTTTTCAATCTAACTGCTCAAGATTTATTACTATATGAAATTCAATAAAAAAATATGAGATGTATATTATAATCTTAGAGCTTAAACTGTAAAGTCCTCATACATGTTTTGTATTTAGAATTTTAAAATGTAATAAAGTTCTTTTTCAAAAGTGTTTAAATATTAATATAATCATAAAACAAATTATTAACATATTATTTACTATTTGTTTGGTTCCAATATTTTAAAATTTTATATATTATAAAAGTTATTATCAATCGCTTGTATGGTATTTTTGAAATGTCTCTTTTCCTATTATCTATAGCTTAAAATTCATGCTAAATTATGATGTCACAATATATTAATTTTAATATTTTTACCTATGTTCTAAATAGTTGAAAAAAAAATTAACTTATAGGTTCGAATCCCACCGGAGGAGAATTTATGATTATGCCTCCTGAGCCATCGCTTAAATGTGGTTTACCATGTTCACGGGTTTGCAGGTTATTGTGTGAGTCCGTAGAGTATACTCATTGCGCACCCGAAAGATAGCGCGTGCGGGTTACCTACGATAAAAAAAGAATAACTTACTGTAATTTCTAAAAATCTAAAGGCTAAATTTGGCTAAATTTAATGCATTCTCATAATCGGTCACTCAATTATTTTGTCTTATATATATATATATATTAGTGTATACATCATGATACCAATACTATTTGCAAATAAAATATCAATTTTCAAACTCAAATGCAATGGAGTAATCGAGGCTGATAATTAGAATAATTATAGTAGGTTGGTTAATGTATAGCATTCCATAATGATAATATGTCAGTACGAGTGTCTTGGCCTCCAAAATTCACTTGGAATCGTCACAATCTCTTTTTTGTGGGTGAACTTTTTTGCGAATGAGAGGCCAATTAAGCCATTTAACAATAATCCAAGAAATATATTCTATCGAGAAGTTGATAAACCAAGTCGAGAAGTACAAAACATAAGTATATTGAGAAGTTCATAAATAAACATATGAGGCCATGTCTAAAAACTTTATCATGGAGTCACCATATAGCAAAGGCATAAGGTCATGAACTCAAATAGAATAAACTTCAACAAATCTATGTAGTGAAGTCTAAATAATGATGGCAAAATTGGGAACTCACAAATGCTACATAGAGGAATATCCTCATATATCGTAAAATAAAATCCAAAATATAAATTCAACTGTATCATGAAGTAACTCAGATCCGACCTAACTTTTCCGGTTCTTTCGATAATAATTGCCAATTTTTTGGCTTGGTCCAATACGAGCCCACCTATCCTTCCTATTAAATAACTACTAAAATTTGTTGTTATCATGCATAATAGAATTGCATATGAATAATATAAACATGAAGTTAAACATGAAGTACACGTTGGCTGAGTTCTCATTTTCGCAATAAGCAACTTTGAAAACCCTTGTAAATTGTCAAATTAAGGTATTGCATCAATATGGATCATATAATATTAGGTATTGGATCAAAGAAATTATGGAGGAAATCGGGTTTCCGAAGCCTTTGAAAGATAAGGTTATTCTCTTTACAAAAAACTCAGAGAGGGAAAGAAAAGTCCACGGACCACCTAATTATGGAAATACTTTTCAAGATATAGTTATCGATATAAAGTTCTCTATAAGTTCAAATTTTAGACTTGTCAATAACTCAGAACTGAAACTATTTAATTCAATAAATTATTTCGGTAAAATACTTTTAATATAAAATTCATTCTAATTTTATGTTGAATTTTTTAATATTAATTGGAATAATTTAGTCCAATAGGGATAAACCGGGTATTTGTACAACATATTGATAAGTCACCTTCTACTTCTCGATAAGAGTCAATAAAGTGACCTGAGTGCTTTGTGAAATTTGATTCAACACAAGTACCTGAGTGCTTTGTGAAATTTGATTCACTTTCATTGATTCAACACAAGTACTTGCATGCTTTGTGAAATTTATGGATGATTCTTAACTTGCAGGGGAACTAACAGCAAACCCTGTGTTTTACTTGGATGTGTTGAATGAGTTCTGGAACAGTGTTGTAATTTCCTCTCATGAAGATGACAATCAAGTGATGACACTGGTGGTGAACTACAAAATCAAAGGGGTTAGAGTGGAATTCAATATTGTTGATCTCAAAAAGGCACTGGGAATCCCAATAGAGAAGATGGGTGTAGCCTCTACCTCTAAAGAAATTTCAAAGTTTATGGACTTCATTCATTATGCATACAAGATAGACTTGGCCAGGCTCAATAAGATATATAAAAAAGAACGATCATTTGTGTTTGACACAATGATTAGAGTCTTCACATGTAGGAAGACAGGCTTTGATGGCATCTCAAATGTGGTTCAGAAGCTTGTCAACTCTATGGCTTATGACAAGCACATTGATGTGGGAAGCCTCATTCTGAGAGAGCTAAGCACAAGGCTCACACTTCCTTTGGTAAGTAAAGGTAAAGAAATTTGTTTCTCTATATTTATTATGTCTGCTTTAAATTATAAAGTGCATGACATACACTTGACTGAAGGAATATATTAATGAAATAGGCATGTGTAAACAAGTGTCCAAAATATTATTTGGATCACTTAACACAAAGAATCAGGTAAAGGTAAGTTTGAATTTCACCAACTTTATGTTGGAAAAATTTAATACTTACCCTTATCCCATGCCTGACATGAGAAGCACTGCAACTTCTAGTTCAGCTATGGGACCTGGTCCTGCGGCAACACAAATGCAGGAACACCCTCAGATGTCTACTACAGATGCATCTATTCCTTCACAACCATTATCTGGAAGTCAAGAAACAGCTTCATCCTCTCAAAATGATAGTTAGTAAAAAGAAGAGAAAAAACACACCTTATTAGTGGTTAATGAGAGTGGTGAGGACCAAACAGAAACTTAGTCACCTTTGGTCACTAAAATAAAGAAGCAAAAGAAAGTTGAGTTCACCAGTCAAAAAGACACCTATGCATCTTCTCAAAAATGCAGTTGTAACACATGGGCATAAATAGACTCTAGTGGAACCTTCTTAAAAATATGTCACTATTAAAATAAGTATTATCCCCAATGTATCTTGTAAAGAGTTTGCACCACCTCTTGAGCACTCTCGAGAGAGTGAAAGAAGTCAAATGGTTAGCACACACCTAGAAAGCACATCTATTGAAACTCCCTCATAGTTTTTTGAAAAAAATAAAGTTTTAGAGATGTCTTTATATTGAAAGTGTTATATATTTAATAATTAAAATATATTGACATGTCAAAGAATTTTTTGTTCACACTTGATTTGCAAATAAGGCAAAAGTGCTTAAAGTCGATCATTGAAAAATGACTCGTGGTTATGGCACTTGAGATATGGTCATCTTGGATTTTATGACCTAAAATTATTGTCGAAGTTAAAGTTGTGAATGGTTTGTAAAAAATCAACAAATCAAAAAATTTATGTGAAGCTTGTTTCAAGGGAAAGCAACACATACAAATTATTCCGGTTAGAAAATATTGGAGAGCCAGGGAACCATTCGAGATATTTCACACATATATTGCTGGTCCATTTGATGTTACATCTCCTGGCATTAAGATGTTAATTCTGCTGCAATTCGAGACTCTTGTGTCATACTAGGGAGTCTGTTTAATGGTAAACATGAAGATGATTATGAAGAGGAGCCGTTACAGTTAGTCATTTGACTCAATCAGAAAGTGGGAGGAGCAGTGCGTATAGCAGCACCACTGCAACTAATTCTGATAGAAGCAGTAGTCAGAGGCCCAAAATATTTGGCTTGGTCAATAAAATATGTGATGAAACTCAAGAAGTGGAGGAAGAAAATGAAGTTTTGTTGTTATCAACCGTGGACGACTCTACACACTATGAAGAAGCAGCAACAACAAAAGTATGGGAATTGGCTCTGAAGACTGAGATAGACTCTATTGTGAAAAACAACGCATGGAAATTGGTAGAGCTACCGAAAGGGCAAATGGAAGTGGGTTTACAAACTGAAATATGATTCATATGGTGAAATTGTCAAGTATAAATCAAACCTCGCTGCTAAGCCGTATGTTCAGCAACAAGGCATCAATTTTGATGAGGTCTTCGTGCCTGTAACACATCTCAAAATCGTAAGGCTGTAATTGGCTCTTGCTACAAAAAAAGGGTGGGAAGTACACCACCTGGACATTAAGTCTGCTTTTCTAGAATGGGGAATTGAAGAAATAGTTTATGTGTCGCAGCCTGAAGGGTTTGTCAAGAAAGACATAAAGCACTTGTTGTATAAATTAGTAAAATCACTTTATGCCTTTTGATCAACCCCTCGTTCTTAGTACTCAGGTTGAGCATGTATTTTAAGGTCTTGGGATTTGGAAAATACCCATATGAACTTGTCGTCTACACCAAACATGAAGGAGAAGAAATAATAATTGGAATTTACGTAGACGACTTGTTAATCACATGTACGAGCACATTAGTCATTAACGGGTTTAAAAGGTGGATGAATGCAGAGTATGATATTAGTGACATAAGAAAGCTGGCCTAAATCTGGGTATTGAGGTAAATCATAAGAGTGAGTTTATTGAGCTGAATCAGGTTTCCTATGCTAGAAAATTACTTGAAAGAGCAATAATGATCGAGTGCAACGCAAAAAAGTACCGACTGGAAATCAAGATGCAGCTGAGTAGAGATGAAAAGTCAAACCAGTGAATCTAACTCTATACAAAAGTTTGGTGGGATAATTTAGTACAAGAATTGGCATTGTTAGTAGGTTCACCGAACGTCCCATGGTATTACATCAAAATGCTATTAATGAGAATCCAGTATTTCACGCATGTAGTAAACACTGATCGCGAGGAAATTGTACTTGTACATATGAGGACGGAGGCGCGATGTGCAGATGTCTTAACAAAGACAATGTTTAGAATGATCTTTTTTGTAAATTGGTTTTCCTATAATGACTCAATTAATGAAAAGATAGGATATAGCTTACTCTGATTCCAATTGACGCGGCAAGAAAACATAGGAGAAGTAAATGTTAAACCGCGCAACGACTCTTATACGAGAAATTCTTTAAAACCTTCAATCCACAAGTTAAACTTTGAATTTAGAAGGGTTTCTTGAATCCAAAGGAAAGATAAGAGAAAAACTATCACTGTTTTAGTGTCAATAAAAGATTTTGCATACATTACATTATAAGATTATTCACGTAGGGATAGAAAACATTAAAACAAAAGAAAAATAAATCTTAATTAAAATTGAATAATAATTAAAGATTGCATGATCATGCAGTATTTTAGCACATTTTTCTATCATCTAGAATAATTTCTCGTGTAAAATCCCAATTTGACATTATCATGCATCCAACATTGTGATGATGTCATGACACATAATCGTGCAGTACTTAGCTTAATCATGCCCTTGTTATTCTGTGTCTCATTTCACTCTCCTTATGCAACAAAAATCCTCCTATATCAATATGACAATCAACCAAAATAAATTGGATAGAAGCTTTAGAGGGAACTTGGTGGAATGTTAACACGAATGCAACCACTGACCAAACCGTGAAGAGCCCAAACCTCTGACAAAATAATGGCTCTCAAACAAATAATGAAACTACTAGCAATAGATATAACTTTTTCATCTAAAATGGGGACGCCATGAGTTTCCAAAATACTTTATGATTATCCGAGACAATGGTTTAATCAGTATTGCAATTTTTTTGACTTTCAAGGCACATTATAAAATCAAAAAGTTTCCCTCCAATCTTTTCTTTGTATTGAAATTTTCAAAATTTAATAATATTTTTAAAAATAGATGCACCATTTCAGCTATTATATATATTTGTTAGTATTAGTTGTTATAATGATGTAATCATCAGGCACGCCAATCAGGGCATTTTCAAGCTAGTAAAATGACAAACTGCTATCAAATTTCTAAAGTCAAGTGTAGGGTTTTCATCAATTACATGTTAAAAGAATTCTTTGATTTCTCAATAAAATAAGAAAGATAATCCAAGCTACATATATGGTGTATCAAATAATATCTGGTATTGGCTATATATCCCCACATTTCTCATTGTTGCATATATCATTTCCTCTGGTATAATTCATCTCGTCTTATTTTCTCCACAACACAAAAAATTGTAGTTAGTTAACAAAATCGATAGACATGCTCAAGGGGAGAGATGCAGTGGCGGTTCAAACTCTAAAAGAGTGAGGTTTGAGAATTGCTCAGTTAGAGCAGCTCCCAATTCTGAGGCAAATGGTCCCTATGTACCAGCTGTTGGATGTATGAATCTGAGAAAAGAATATGAAAATGAACAATGCAAAAGTGTATTTGATTACTAATATGGAAAAACCTTACAATTGATACTTCTGCAATATGAGAATATAATAATTACATATAGACTGTCTAACTGATGAGCTACAAACCAGTACATCTGATCCTAAATTATCTCTCTCTTATTTCATTCCTAAACACACGCAATAACAGCTATGACCAGTTCTGCAATACAACGTTCAATAAGGCAACGTTGATTTATTCAATAATAAAATCAAATCACCCAAATAACTATGTTCAGATTAATAGGCCCAACATGATCCCCCCTTAATCTAAACATTCCCCAGATTCCTGACTCCCAGCAACTTCTGTATTTTCTCGAACTTTGATATTTCCAACGCCTTAGTTAGTATATCAGCACGTTGTTCATTTGTACGAACATGTTTAATAACAATGAGACTTTCTCAATGCAGTCACGAATACAATGATAGCGCAAGTCAATGTGTTTACTACGTCCATGGAACACCGGATTGCGAGCTAAATCCACAGCAGACCTATTGTCGATGTACAGAGTGACTGAAAGACTTGATACCCATAATGTGACTCAGAACTCGTTGCAACCAATTTTCCTGGCAGGCAGCGGCCGTTGCTGCCATAAATTCAACCTCACATGAAGAAAGTGCAACACACCGCTGTTTTTGAGAGACCCATGTAATCAAGTTCTCGTCAAGGTAAAATGACATCCCTCCCGTGCTCTTTCGATCATCCACACGACCTGCTAGGTCACTGTCAGAGAAACCAGATAGAATATAATTTCCTTGCCCTTTCATATAAACCAATCCATACTGCAGTGTTCCTTTCAAATATCGACATTTTCTCTTGACAACATTCATATGCATCTGTTTAGGCCTCTCCATATATCTGCAAACAATTCCTACTGAGTAGGCGATGTGAGGCCTCGTATGTACTAAATATCTCAGTCCACTTATGATACTCTTAAAATGCGTTGAGTTCACAGGTTCACCTGTACTATCAGAAATCATTAAATTCTTTGGAACAAAATTCACCCCCGCGATCGGTCCTCAAAACTTGTATGCCATGTTGTGCACCATTCTGAACAAGCATTTTAAATTTCTTAAAACAATTCAAAGCCTCATCTTTAGTTCTAAGCAGGTAAACTCACATCATACGACTGTAATCATCAACTAGGAGTATAAAATAATGCTTTCCTCCCGGAGTGGAAGGAGATATAGGACCACACAAATCCAAATGAATTAATTCTAAAGCAGACTTTGCAGAGAAAAGAGATTGAGTTGGAAATGGCTTACGTGTTTGTTTTGACATAAGACATCCTTCACAGATATCCTTTGGTTGAAATTTACATCAACTACATCGCCTTGAAATTTACATGTCCGAGTCGTTTGTGCCATAACCACGTTTCCTCTTCACTCTTCGTTAACAGACAATAATCTCTACTTCTTGAATATGAATCTTATAAAGTCGATTTACAGATCTTTGGACTTGTATAAGCATTCTTCCACAGCTGTCATAAACCCACAAATTTTCCCCATTCATGACTACTCGATTTCCTTTTTCCGATAATTGGCCCAGACTTATGATATTGCTTCGAAGTGTGGGTATATAGTAGACTCCATTTAAGACTTTGGTTTCCCCATTCTTGCACATAATCCTGATTGAACCTTTCCCTTCAATTTTCACCAAGGAGTCATCACCAAACTTTACCTCCCCTTTCACTGTTTTGTCAAGTTTTTCGAACTTCTCTCGATGGCCTGTCATATGATTGATGTCCCCGTTGTCAAGATACCATATATTATCATCTCTCTCCTTAATGGTATTTGTAGTTTTCCCTTCAATAACAACAGTCACATCCTTCTTAACATTATCGCACATAGCCATCAAGAGTGCGGGTTCTTCGTTATTTACCTGAGCCAAGTTTGCCTTTCCTCTTTGTTGTCTATTTTTTCTTGGCTTGCGGCACTCGTTTGCAAAGTGACTGTAGGCAGCACAATTAAAACACTTTACTTGGCTCCTGTTACGAACCATACGATTGTCTCTCACGTGATAGTCACCCCCACTGCCTTGGGCATCTTTCCCTGATCTCTTCAGCCATTCTTCTCGTGTGAGAAGAAGTTTCCCGTCATTACTTTCCCTCTTAAGCCATTCATCCTCTGTTAACAAGAGTTGTTGTTCGTCACTGTTCTCCGTTTGTCCATTCAAACATTCCTCATGAGCCTTGAGTTAGCCAATAATCTCCTCTACGGACATGGTATCCAAATTCCCAAACTTTTCGATTGAAGACGCAATTTGAAGGAATTTAGTTGGGACAGCCCTTAGTAGCATTTTAACGACATACTCCTCATCAATTGTTTCCCCTAACGCCCTGATATTTGTAACCAAGCCGTTTAGTCTCATACAGAAATCATCTAACTGCTCCGTAGCTTACATTTTCAGTGACTCGAACTCTGATTTCAGGGTTTGAGCTTTAGCTTTTTTCACCTTATCCGCACTCAGACACAGCATCTTAATTTCCCCCCAAGCCTCCTTGGATGTTTTTTCTCTGCTATTGTTAACAACATATCATCTGCGATACCTTGGTAAATAATGGCCAATGCTCGCTTGTCCATCTTCTCATCTACTGTAGTTTTCGGATCTTTAGGTTCTATTGCCTCCCAAACCCCATGAGCCTGCATAAAAACTTTCATCTTTATGGCCCAAGGGGTATAATTTGTTTTCGATAGCATTGGATAGCTTAGACCAAACGACCCCTCCTTGTTCTTGTTTGTCTCTATTCGTTGTTAACTTTGGATGCACTTCACAGGTGTTTAATTTGCTCTGATACCAGATCATAGAAAAGAATATGAAAATGAACAATGCAAAAGTGTATTTGACTACTGATATGGAAAAACCTTAAATTGATACTTCTGCAATATGAGAATATAACTATTACATATAGATTGTCTAACTGATGAGCTACAAACCAGTACATCTGATCCTAATTTATCTCTCTCTTATTTCATTCCTAAACACACGCAATAACAGCTATGACCAGTTCTGCAATATAACGTTCAATAAGGCAACGTTGATTTATTCAATAATAAAATCAAATCACCCAAATAACTATGTTTAGATTAATAGGTCCAACAGAATCTTCCTCTCTTTTGCTTCATTTATTATTATCCAACAAAAGAACCTCTTTTGTTGGATGTAAGAAAAAAAGTTTTTGGTGTTTTTTGAGGGACTATTCTAAAAAAACTCTAAATATTATATTATGAAATTAATATATGAAATCAGATATTCTACTTGTGCACAATATTTATGCCAGTTATAAAATCAAAAAAATCAATACTAATGTTTCACATCAAATTTCTATCCATCATAAAACTCACATCCTCATTTTCTAGGAAATAAAATTATCATCTACCAAAGAGGTACTCATGGACGGTAAAAACTTTGTTGGGGAGGCTAATTTTGGAGAAGGAAATGGAGGAAGTGGCTCAATAAGTGGAGAACTCCAAGGCCATGTTTGTTTCATGGGATTATATCCCGGGATAATAATCCGGGGATAACTAATCCCATCAAATTAGTCCTATGGATTAAATAATCCTATCCTAAGTTTGTTTGAAAGGATTAAGTGTAGGATTGGAATATAATCCTTTAAAACTTTATCCTATGTTTGTTTTGTGGGATAATACTTCGGAGTGTAATATAGTCTCTTAAATTTTCCAATCCTATGTTTGTTTCATATGGAATAACAATGAGGGGGATTATAATCTTTTAAAAAATGACTTGTAGGAGGGGATAAAATAATGCGTCCTCCCACCAAGCATTAGATGGGATTATAATCATAAGTTAGCTTATTAACAACGGTTTTGGACTGTTATGTTAAAGATCTATGACAACAGTGCAATTTAAGAACTGTTGTCTACCTGAATAAGAGGATGTCACAGAGACAAGTCTTTCGAAAATCTGCTATAATTGTTGTTCTACATGTTGTCTAACAACAGTTATTCGTGAAAAAAAAATTCCGTCGTCTCCTAATTTGGGGCAACGGTTTTTTGGTCGACCGTTGTTTCATAGGTGTTGTGTGATTGCAAATTTCTTGTAGTGCAACTACGAATATATATTCGACATAAGCTTTCTTAATCAATCACTTAGTAGCGCTATGTCTATGTAAAATGTTATGGAGGTAATTTCAATTGCTTCCATAAAATGTAGTTTTTAAAAGCTCTTACTGAATGATACACTTCACGCTCTTTAACGCTTGAAAATATTGAAAAATATATTTTCAATTATATAGACTGTAAATCTGATTGTTTGGTTGATAAAAAATTGATTATATGTCTCAATGCAGTACATTCCTTTTTGTAATACCAAAGCCATAGAAATGAACTGGGTCGGATACTGTCCATAGGATCCCTATTATGTCCATTATGTTTGGTGAGATGGATAACCTCCTTGCATAACCCAAGATTTGAATCTTAAACAAGGGATTCAATTGATAAATCGGAGCACTATACAAACTTAAGTTGGATACAATTATTATTTTAAATTGCATACACTTATACACTTAAAGTACTGTTATGCAAGCTATTCATCTGCAAGTGAAGTTCTCTTAAAATGCTTTGCAACTATGCAAGTGATATTCTAAGCTCTTAGGAGATTTTCACCCAAGCCCATAAAAACGTGGTACATGAGGGACCTGAACACATAATTCTCAACCAACTAAATTAGTCGAATACCCCAGAGAAAAGTAATTAAACAAATTTTAAACTTTGACATCGAATTTCATATTTTACCCAAACTTCCGACGATTTATCAGTATTAATTCATTTTAAATTACCACATAACTATATATTCTTTATTCATTTATGATTAGACAACGAAATTTGGTCGAATTTAGCAAAATTCGATAAAATTTGTTGGTCAAATTTAATGGCTTTTCTTGCACTAAAACTACTAAAATAAAACTGATAAATAAATTTAGTTGATGAATATAGGTAAAGTAGTTAGCGAACCTACTTGTAAAAATTAAATTTGAGTTTGCATTAGCATAACCATAATCTAATACTCCCTCTATCCCAAAATAAGTGTCGCTTTAATTTTTGACACGTTTTTTAAGGTACTAAAAAAAGATATTTGCATATATTTTTTCAAAAAAAAATTTCTTGAATTAAAATTTTACATTTATATTTTTATGAGAAAAGAAAATTTATAAAAAAATATATACAAGTACCTTTTTTTAACACCTCAAATACTGTCAAAAGTGAAAACGACACTTATTTTTTGGGAGGGAGGGAGTAATTACACACAAATAGGAATGAATTTAGTTAACCTCCTTGAGTCGGTCTGAATTGATGAAATATTGACTCTATATATCACAATAAGCTGTATCTTATATATAAGGGATAAATTAGCATGTTTAGAAATATGCTACATATTGGTATTGATATGAGCTAATGTTTGCAAAAACATGTGAAATCTAGAAATGGTAATTAAAAAAACTAAACTGAATCTTTCAACTAGTCTACCTGAATCATTGCTTAAAAAATTTATACCAGATAAGTAGATCTATTTTTAGATTTATAGTTCTAAGCTAATTTAATTTAACTAAAAATGGATAATCGAAATTTATTGGTCAAATTTAAATGTTTCTCTTGCACTAAATTAACTAATAAAAGGAAACTAATTAAGAAGTACCTACATTTGAGATATAAGAGAATATATTATATACATTTGAGGAAAATAGTAGGGCAGTTAGCACACCTACTTGTTAAAAGTTATGGTTAGTTTTGGATTGGCATAACCATTATTTAATAATGATATAAGAAGGAGGGAATTTAGGTACCACTAAGAGATATAAGGGACAATTAATTTAGTATGCTTAGTTATATGCTGCAATATTACCGTGAGCCACAAAACTTTTGAAATTTAAATTGTTAGCAAAACTTAAACCAGATCATTCAAAAACTCTACAAGCAGAGCTATTTCCATGGACGGATATTGTCCATGGAATCCCTATGTGCTTAGTGAGATTGATAACCTCCTTGCATAACCCAAGATTTAAATCTCAAACAGTTCCCCAGAGGGCTTCAATTGTAAAATCTAAAAGTTGTTAAAATCGGAGCACTATACAAACTTGAAGTTGGATACATTATGCTATATGCTTAGCTATATGCTACAATTGTTGGGATTTTAATCTAAATTATATGTTTAAAGTTATTGTTTTATTTATTTGAATAAGTCAAATAAGTAGCAGGAGGGTTAGTAAGTGGATTAGTAGTGGAAGTAGTAGTCAGTTAGGTTTATTACTGGAGAAATAATAGGAAGGAGTTGGTGGTTTAATGCTACAACTTGTTATTTTAGTTCTATTTAAACTATCACCTGTAATCTTTCATTTGATGAGAAGAATATACAAGTTTATTTTCTCGGGTGAATTATATGTTTAAGTTATTGTTTTATTTATTTGAATAAGTCAACATGTTTTATTTATAAGTAGCAGTAGCATTAGTACGTGGATTAGCAGTGGAAGTAGTAGTTAGTTAGGTTTATTAGTGGAGAAATAATCGGAAGGGGTTGCTGGTTTTATGCTACCACTTATTATTTTAGTTCTAATTTTCTCGTGAACACCAAGTGTAGAATATAAGAAGAGATTTAATGTATATATATTTATAAGCACGTGTAATAACACACAATGAACACTTATTTTGAAAGAACTAGGAAGACATTTTGTTATTAAGTCTGTTTCTCCGCCACGGACAACAATATGTCTTCTGGAATTTCCTGATAAATGGCTGCCAATGCCACATTATCCTGCCTTGGATCAATTACACCATTTGGATCGCTATTCTCAATAGCTTCCCAAACGCCTTGTGCCCGCATGAATACCTTCATTTTTAATGACCACGCCGTGTAATTGTTTTTGGCCAACATAGGATAACTGAGTCCGACAACACCTTCCTTCATCTTTGGCACGTCAATGCTTGGTATCCGAGCTAAGTAGTTTATGCCCAAGTACATGGCGAGGAAAACAAGCATGGACGTGCCAAAGATGAAGGAAGGTGTTGTCGGATTCAGTTTTCCTATGTTGGCCAAAAACAATTACACGGCGTGGTCATTAAAATGAAGGTATTCATGCGGGCACAAGGCGTCTGGGAAGCTAAACCGTATACACTTATGTGTCCAGCCAAAGGACCGCTCCCATAACTAACATAAGTACGTGGGTTTTCATATTCAACAAGAGCATAGCCACCATGCAGGACCATAGGCTCGAATACCAAGTGGTGTCAGATGGGCAAATAGGAGATATGGTGGACTTGATGAATCTTATGGGAATCAAGCTATATATGTTGCAGTTGAATATTGGCTTAGGAGAGCTAAAATCTTTTGGTGGCGAGGTGGCAGATTCATGGGAGATAACTATGATGATTAACCAGCTTTTTTATAGACAGAGGTAGCGTGCCAGACGGGAAAATAAGACATGCCAGCCAGGCAAACAAAAGGCCAGACGGGCTATTGAAGTGCCAAACGGGCAGAAAAGTTAAAAGCCACACGGGCTAAGTTAAAAGCCATATGGGTTTCTAGTATTTGTTAGGGAAAACTTAGATTAAGGGGGAGATTGTTGGGATTTTAATCTAAATTATATGTTTATTTATTTGAATAAGTCAAATAAGTAGCAGTAGGATTAGTACGTGTATTAGTAGTGGAAGTTGTAGTCAGTTAGGTTTATTAGCGGAGAAATAATAGGAAGGAGTTGTGTTTTAATGCTACAACTTGTTATTTTAGTTCTATTTAAACTATTACCTGTAATCTTTTATTTGATGAGGAGAATATACAAGTTTATTTTTTCCGGTGAACACCAAATATACATGTACATATATAAGTTCTAGTTTTATATCTCTACAACAATATCGTTGTGAGCCACAAAACTTTTGGAATTTAAATTGTTAGCAGAACTTAAACGGGATCATTCAAAAATTCCTCAAGATAAAAGTAGGGGTTTAGGGTGCGTGCGTATTGTTTTTTGGTATACCCAGGGTCAGGAGTTAGCAGCTTGCAGCATGTATGTAAAAACCTACGTTTTCTTCAAAAAAATCCAACTTTCTTGTATATTCACATACAATTACTACAGAAAATATAGAGATGTCAGAGACGGATGCACCTTGTACTAAGCCTGAGCTCGAGATCACAACCATTCTCATCTTCACTACCCACACTAATTACCTGAATCTCAATCAATAGAAACTTATTAGAATACATATGTTACATTTTTGTATCTTTATGAGAATCTATGATACAAACATCTGTAATTAATTAAAATAGGGCATACCTTTCCTCTTTGAGGAAAATAGAATCGTAAGGATTTGAAAATTCTAGGCTGGTAGTATGCGAGGATGAGAATGATATGAACCAGGCATTAATTGTAAGGTTAGATCCTCCTGCTGTAAAAAGAACAAGGACAGCATAGATACGTTTCAACTTACATCTAAATGGGAATTTTCATCCAAATTGCAAAATAATAATGTACCATAGACGTCAGAGACGGGTTGTTCTTCATTCCACCTCATGTACATTGTTCCACAAAATTAAAAATTATTTTGTAATTTTAAATGCTAATACTTTTCACATACACTTGATAAGAAAAATATTATCAATATTTATACAACGAATTATACAATAGACATTCAGGTTTCATAAGGACGCACCTTGTACTAAGCCTAAGCTCGAGATCACAACCATTCTCATCTTCACTAACCACACTAATTACCTGAATCTCAATCAATAAAAAATTATAAATTGTAAGTTTTTAATTGTAAGGTCGAATCCTCCTGCTGTAAAACGAACAAGGACAATATGGATACGTTTCAACTTACATCTAAATGGGAATTTTCATCCAAATTATATAATAATAATGTACTATAGAAACGTACATTTCTGCCTGAAAAGTGATGATGAAATCCATGAGCATCTGTCAAAGGTTGTACTATAGTACGAGGTAGTGAACAGAATTAGGGGGAAGACAAGTAAGGAGAGCTTTCCATTCTCATACTCTTCTGCAAAAACAGGACAAGAATGCTGGTGGTACCCTACTATGCTCCTAGCAAAACAAAAGCATATATATAGATTCAAGAACAGTAAATTGATTTCGTAAAAAAAAGTCATTAATAAGCCAAGCTAGCAATATTGTGTTCAATTGGAATATTTGATTTAGTTTATTAATTTATAATACCAAATTATTGACTATTGTTAAGATATTATGTTGGAATTATTTTCATATTTCTCTAAACTTTACACAAATAAAATATGTAAGTTGAATAAGTCTCAACCAATGGAGACAACTTAGGAAGTATTGAATTATCAGGGAGAAATTGTAGGAAGTAGTTTTTGTGATTGATTTTCTTGTTATTTGTTTTCTTGATTTCTGGCATATGATGTAATCTTGTTTTTCAATATAAGGTTGTAAACACTCGGAGAGGATTGAGAACTGTAATATACAGACTTTATATTCTCCAAAATCAGTTTCATATATATCTTATTCGCTACATTCTGGTATCAGAGCTAAGGAGTTAAGGCCATTTTATGCCTAAAATTCAACCCAAAAACACAAAGATCATAATGGAGATGACCAAAACGAAGGAAAGAGCAGTTGGTATGTACTATCTGATAGTAACACGAAGCAACTATACAGTATGGTCTCTAAAGATGAAGGTGTTCATGAAGGCGCAAGGAGTATGGGGTGCGATTGAACAGATTGGCTCCGACACAACCGTGGTGGACAAAACGGTGTAGATGGCCCTAGCAGTAATTTATCAGGGCATGTCGGAGGACATATTATTGACCATTGTTGATAAAGAAATGGCCAAAGAGGTCTGGGACGCGATCAAAACACTGCGTATGAGTGAAGAGCGGGTAAAGAAGGAAAAAGTGCAAAAGTTGAAGGAGAGTTTGAATCTCTGGTCATGAAAGAAACTGACCAGGGGGATGACTTTTATATGAAGCTGATTGCAATTGTGACCAACATAAGGGTTCGTGGAGAAAAAGTGGAGAAAGCAACCGACCACTTTTGACCATTACAAAACCCAGAAAACCGACCGTCAATAGACATAACCGACCACCTTCTTCATAAAACCGACCGTCTTCTTTAGAGGGTGGTCGGTTTTAGGACGGTCGGTTATGACATTTAAGTTAGCCTCTGAAATAAAACGACCGATGTGCACACTTTGACCACGGTCGGTTATGAGTTCCAGTTAACTTTTTAAAAATAGACATAAGCGACCACCTACGGTCGGTTATGACTCAGTGACGTGGAAACACGTGTGCACACGTGTTGCCACGTGTACACAGTGACCCCATATTTGAATAAAATGCCCAGGCACATAACCGACCAACGTAGTGGACGGTTATAGGGTTAAACCCGACCAAAAGTCTTAACCGACCAGCCTAAAACTGACCATGCCTGTGGTCGGTTATGACTATTTTAACCGACCGTGTTGCCTGTTAACCGACCGTTTATGAAGGTCGGTTTTGTCCTGTTTTCTTGTAGTGTAAAACATGTTTCTAAGATATTTAGACAGTAAAATAAGCATAAGTGTATAGATATATAGTTCCTGTAATTATATGATGAAAGCTGCTCCAAGTTATTCATGTTCAAAGCCTGTCTGATAATTATGTACAACATATTTAGAAGGTAAAGTAGATATATTTTATATTGTTAGGTGTACTTTTATTATAAGAATAAATATGATGGAGTGAATTATGTATACATCAATATTTAGTGTACAACTATATTTGTTTTGCGTCCCTCTCTACACCTTTAACCTAAAGTTGTCTAAGTGCACCAAATTTTAGTGCCAATTATTAAATATTTTATAATTTTTACAAATTATAGAGAATAATATTTAAAGTTTATTTTATATTTGAACTAATTAAATATTTAAAATAAAGCTTTGTGTGTAATTGGGCTACTAATTATAGGGTATTAGTCGACATACTATCTACTCCTCCATTTCCATCCCTCCTAGTGACACATAGCTAGGTCATCTCTATTTGTGTATTTGTGTATGTATTCATATTTATGATCATATTTATGGTCATGAAATCAGGTATGAATTGAAATCATTTCAAATGGCCACACACATATTATAATTTTTTATTAAAATCATGTTTTTTTTGTGCTACTATGTATACACAAAGTTAATGTGTTGTTGATGTAGGTGCCAACATGAACTCTATTTTGGTGCTTAATGGCCAAATTTTAAAGAGATGTGAAATGAAGTTCTATTTGTTCTAGGATGCATGAATTTAGACTATATTATAAGGAAGGAGCAATATACCTCTCTTATAGATGAAAGTTCTATACCGTTATATTGAACTTTGAGAATTGGCAACATTCTACTAGCTTAAGTTTAATGATTATAAAACCAAGCATGCATGAAGAATTCTGGGCCGGGGCACTATTTCTGAGGACGCGTATAAAATATCTATAAAAGATTTTCTTGATAAGCTTGAAAAGCATTTTACAAAAAATGAAAAGGATGAGACAAGTAAGTTAATTTTAGCTGATCTTGTTTATACAAGACAAATAAGGTTATGGAGATGATTAACATTACTTCAAAACTTAAAGCACTAAATTTTGACTTGTCTGATGACTTACTTGTGAGTTTGGTACCCATCTCTCATAGTGTGGTCAAATAATTGACCTAATCATTGTTTAAAAAATCAAATCAGCTACCTAGATCTATTTTTAGGTTTATAGTTCAAAGCTAATTTAATTTAACTAAAGATCATGATGATTGAATTTTGTTGGTCAAATTTAAATGTATGTCTTGCACTGAATAAACTAATAAAGAGAAACTAAGAAATACATACATTTGAGATATAAGACACTAGTATTATACATTTGAGGAAAACAGGTAGGGCAGTTAGCACACCTACTTGTTAAAAGTTATGGTTAGTTTTGGATTAGCATAACCATTATTTAATAATAATATAAGAAGGAAGTGAGCCAGAAAACTTTTGGAATTTAAATTGTTAGCAAAACTTAAACGGAATCATTCAAAAAGTCTACAAGTAGATCTATTTCTAGTCTTTTTGTTCTAACCTAATTTAACTAAAGATCAAAGTGAAAGTCGAAGCTCCTGATCTATTTCTTGGCAGCTACTTGATCGGAATGCGGCACTTCTGCAATCAGTCCGTGCTTTCTTGTCCATATGTCCTCCTCCCTGTAATATTAAAGATAAAAGTAGGGGTTTAGGGTGCGTGCGTATTGTTTTTTGGTATACTCATGGTCAGGAGTTAGCAGCTTGCAGCATGTATGTGAAAACCTATGTTTTCTTCAAAAAACTCCAACTTTCTTGTATATTCACATACAATTACTACAGAAAATACAGACCTCGGCTTCTTGGCCTACAAGAAGTTTAGTGGGGAGGGAAGTTTGGACGTCAGAGACGGATTGGCCTTCATTCCACCTGCTGTACATTGTTCCACAAAATTAAAAATTATTTTGTAATTTGAACTGCTCATACTTTTCACATACACTTGATAAGAAAATATTATCAATGTTTATACAAGGAATTATACAACAATATTCAGGTTTCAGAAGGATGCACCTTGTACTAAGGCTGAGCTCGAGATCACAACCATTCTCATCTTCACTACCCACACTAATTACCTGAATCTCAATCAATAAAAACTTATTAGAATACATATGTTACATTTGTGTATCTTTATGAGAATCTGTGATACAAACATCTGTAATTGATTAAAATAGGGCATACCTTTCCCCTTTGAGGAAAATAGAATCCGTAAGGATTTGAAAATTCTAGGCTGGTAGTATGCCAGGATGAGGATGAGGATGAACCAGGCATTAATTGTAAGGTTAGATCCTCCTGCTATAAAAAGAACAAGGACAGCATAGATACGTTTCAACTTACATTTAAATGGGAATTTTCATCCAAATTGCAAAATAATAATGTACCATAGAAACGTACATTTCTCCCTGGAAAGTGATGAAGAAATCCATGAGCATCTGTCAAAGGTTGTACTATAGTAGGAGGTAATGAACAGAATAAGGGGGAAGACAAGTAAGGAGAACTTTCCATTCTCATAATCTCCTGCAAAAACAGGGACAAGAATGCTGGTGGTACCCTACTATGCTCCTGGCAAAACAACAGCATATATAATCAGATTCAAGAATAGTAAATTTTGATTTCGTAAATAAAATGTCATTAATTACCTGCACTTGGCCAGCCAAAGTGACAGGGTACATAGGGTTATGATTCACAACACTGGGTACCCTATCACTATTAGTACCAATTTGACTTGTAACATCTTCTCCAAATTCATGTGGACTTCTCCACCTCCCTTATTATTGAGGATGAGCTGCCACTTGCTCCACACGCCCTGCTTGAAAGTTGGGCTCACACACAGAGTACTGTAGCTGCCCATGTTTACCTCTTTCTTAGCTCAAACTTATATTTGCTTGAAATTTTGGCTCCCCAACGAAGTTTGTAGTTGACAATGTAAATTTTATGGCTTCACTAATAAATTACAACAATTGGAATTTTGATTTAGTATATTAATTTAATAATACGATATTATTCATTATTGTTAAGATATGTACTTTTGGATGCTTAAATTTAGAGGATTTGTTTTACCAAGAAAACAATATTGATTCTTTGTAAAGAAAATAAAAATATAATTATTTCTAAATACCAAAATAATAAATTGTTTCTTTTTCAATCTAACTGCTCAAGATTTATTACTATATGAAATTCAATAAAAATATATGAGATGTATATTATAATCTTAGAGCTTAAACTGTAAAGTCCTCGTACTTGTTTTGTATTTAGAATTTTAAAATGTAGATAAAGTTCTTTTTTCAAAAGTGTTTTAAATATTAATATAATCATCAAAAAAATTATTAACATATTATTTACTATTTTGTTTGGTTCCAATATTTTAAAATTTATATATATTGTAAAAGTTATTAACAGTATGGCTTGTATGGTATTTTTGAAATGTCTCTTTTCCTATTATCTATAACTAAAATTCATGCTAAATTATGATGTCACAATATATTAATTTTAATGTTTTTACCTATGTTCTAAATAGTTGAAGAAAAAATTAACTTATTGCACACTCAGGTGGTTAAAGAAGATAACTATCATGTTGGTCACAGGTTTCGAATCTCAAGGGAGGAGAATTTATGATTATGCCTCCTGAGCCATCGCGTAAATGTGGTTTACCTTGTTCACGGGTTTGTAGGTTATTGCGTGAGTCCGTAGAGTATACTCAGTGCGCACCCGAAGGATAGCGGATGCGGATATATCTGCGATAAAAAAGAATAACTTACTATAATTTTCTAAAATCTAAGGGCTAAATTTGGCTAAATTTAATGCATTCTCTAATCAGTCACTCAATTGTTTTGTCTTATAATATATATATGATCTTATATATATATTATATATATTAGTGTATACATCATGATACCAATACTATTTGCTAATAAAATATCAATTTTTCAAACTCAAATGCAATGGAGTAATCGAGGCTGATAATTAGAATAAATTATAGTAGGTTGGTTAATGTTATAGCATTCCATAATGATAATATGTCAGTACAAGTGTCTTGGCCTCCAAAATTCTCTTGGAATCGTCAGGCTCTCTTTTTTATGGGTGAACTTTTTTGCGATATGAGAGGGCCAATTAAGCCATTTAAAATAAGCCAAGAAATTATATTCTATCGAGAAGTGATAAACCAAGTCCGAGAAGTACAAAACCTAAGTATATGGAAGTTCATATATCAAACATATGAGGCCATGTCTAAAAACTCTATCATGGAGTCACCATATAGCAAAGGCATATGGTCATAAACTCAAATAGAATAAACTTCAACAAATCTATGTAGTGAAGTCTAAATAATGATGGCCAAATTGGGAACTCACAAATGCTCATAACATAGAGGAATATCCTCATATATCGTAAAGTAAAATCAAAATATTAATTCAACTGTATCATGAAGTAACTCAGATCCGACCTAACTTTTCCGGTTTCTTTCGATAATAATTGCCAAATTTTGGCTTGGTCCGATATGAGCCCACCTATCCTGCCTATTAAATAACTACTAAAATTTGTTGTATCATGCATAATAGAATTACATATGAATAATATAAACATGAAGTACACGTTGGCTGAGTTTCTCATTTTCGCAATAAGCAACTTTGAAAACCCTTGTAATTGTCAAATTAAGGTATTGCATCAATATGGATCATATAATATATTAGGTAGGTATATATTCATATACATATAAATTATTGGATCAAAGAAATTATGAGGAAATCGGGTTTCCGAAGCCTTTGAAAGATAAGGTTATTCTCTTTACAAAAAAACTCAGAGAGGGAAAGAAAGTTCACGGACCACCTAATTATGGAAATACTTTTCAAGATATAGTTATCGATATAAAGTTCTCTATAAGTTCATGGATGGATTTAGCGGATACATCCAGATCAAAAAGCATAAGGATGACATTCCAAAGATATCATTCATCACTGACTTTGGTGTTTATTGTTATCTTGTTATGGCATTCGGTCTTAAGAATGCAGGAGCCACCTATCAAAGGTTGGTAAATAAAATTTTTAAGGACCTTATTGGTAAGACTATGGAAGTCTATGTTGATGACATGTTAGTCAAGAGTCTAGCAAAGACTGATCATATAACCCATTTGAGGGAAGCTTTTGAGGTTCTGAGGTACCATAAGATGATGTTAAACCCTACAAAATGTACTTTCGGAGTAGGATCTGGAAAATTTTTGGGATTGATGGTCTCCAAGAGGGGGATAGAGGCTAACCCCGACAAAATAAAGGCAATCCTAGACATGGAACCACCAAAAACCGTCAAGGATGTTCAGAAGCTCACAGGAAAGGTTGTTGCGCTAGGATGATTCATCTCCAAGTCAGAAGACAAGTGCCTGTCATTCTTCAAGTTACTAAGAACATCAAGGACTTTGTATGGAATGAGGAAAACCAGAAGGCATTCGAAGAGTTAAAGAAATATATGGCTCAGGCCCCGTTGTTGGCCAAACCATCTTTGAATGAAGTTTTATTCTTGTACTTGGCTGTTTCAGAGAGCGCCTTGAGCGCCGGTGTTGGTTAAGGAGGAGCTGAAAGTCCAAAAACCCGTATATTATGTCAGCAAAATTCTGCATGGTGCTGAATTGAATTATTCAACTATTGAGAAATTTGCTCTAGCCTTGGTAATAGCTTCGAGAAAACTGTGTCCTTACTTTCAGGCTCATCAGATTGAGGTGCTAACAAATCAGCCACTGAGAAATATCATTCACAGTCCCAAGGCAAGTGGGAGATTGATTAAGTGGGCAATAGAGCTGGAAGAGTTTGATCTCAAGTATAAGCCGCGAACGGCAATAAAAGCCCAGGCGCTAGCTGACTTCGTGGTGGAATGTACCATACCCAACCAAGAAGTCGGGGGGCAAGAAGATACCATACCACAAGATAAGGGAGTCGATAATGGGGACAGAGAGAAGGATGATAAGGAGAAAGAGTATTGGGTTCTCTATTTTGATGGAGCATCAAAAACAAACTCCAGTGGAGCAGGATTGGTATTGTAAAGCCCTGATGGGTTCTTAATTCAGTATGCTATGAAGCTAGACTTCCCAACCACAAACAATGAGGCAGAATATGAAGCCCGGATAGATGGCCTTGGCCTAGCTGGGACACTTAGAGTCAAAAACTTAAAGGTCCGTGGATTCTCGAAACTGATCATATCCCAGGTAAAGGGAGAATTTGAGGCAAGGGATGATACGATGGGTAAGTATATCCACCTAGTAAGGGCTGTGATGACCCAATTTAATGAATGCCATGTTGAACACATTCCAAGGGAAGAAAATGCTAAGGCATATGCGTTATCAAAGTTTGCTTCATCTAAGATAGAAGAAAGTTCAGGAAGTGTGTACTTCCGTGTTTGGAAGACACGAAGCATAGATGTTAAGCTTGTGGCTCCCATAGGCCTGGGGACGTCATGGATTGATCCCATCAAGGCTCACATTAAAACCGGTTGGTTTCCAAGCGATGCAACTGAAGCACGGAAGTTAACTGTTCGAGCACTAAGGTACTCTTTGATAGATGGGATTCTGTATAAAAGATCTTTCGTGGTTCCTTACTTGAGGTGTCTCAGGCCCGATGAGGCTACGCTTGGCTCTTGAGGAAGTGCATGAAGGTATTTGTGGGCAACACTTGGGGGGCAGGGCCTTGGCTCATAAGATAACCCGTTTAGGCTTCTATTGGCCAGAAATGATGGCTGATGCCAAAGAATATGTGAAGAAATGTGACCCTCAAGATGATGACCTCTATCAACTCGCCTATTCCCTTTGCTATGTGGGGATGGATATTCTAGGGTCTTTCCCCATGGCCACGGCACAAAGAAAGTTCCTGATTGTAGCCATTGATTATTTCACCAAATGGATTGAAGCCAAACCTTTGGCCAAGATCACAACTAAGCAGGTTGCACAATTCATGTGGGAAAATATTATTTTGCCGGTATGGAATTCCCCGTATCCTAGTCACCGACAATGGAACGCAGTTTAACAATGAGGAATTTAAGAAGTATTGTGAAGAAAATGAAATTGAGTTATGGTTCACCTCTATGGCTCACCCGCAAGCCAATGGGCAAGCGGAGGGTAGCAAATCGAATAATCTTGGACTAAAGAAAAGGATCGAGAAATCAAGAAATAATTGGGTGGATGAGATACTTTCCAATATTATGGGCCTATAGGACTACCTGTAGAGTCACTACTGGAGCAACCCCCTTCATGTTGGTATATGGGGCAGAAGCAGTTGTTCCCGTGGAGATATCACATTCTTCTCCAAGGATTCAGGCTTTCAATGTTGAGGAAAATGAGGAAGGACAGAGGTTGGCACTGGACTTAATCGATGAAGTGCGAGATGGGGCACATGCAAAGATAGTAGAGTATCAGAAGAAGGCTTCATTCTACTACAACCTAAGGGTTAAAGAAAGGTTCTTTAAACAAGGTGACCTAGTCTTGAGGAAGATAGAAGCTTCTGGGGTAGGACAGAAAGGGAAGCTCGCCCCGAATTGGGAAGGGTCGTACAAAGTCAAGAGCGTTCAAGGTAGAGGAACCTACAAGCTGGAGACAATGGATGGCTTTGAAGTCCCAAGAACTTGGCATGCACAAAACCTGAAGGTTTACTATGTGTAGGGCAATTGAATATGATTCTCACTTGTCTGGATGACAAGTAGGTTGAAAAGCACCTTGAAGCTTTGCTTGCATAGGATTTTATATTCCAGTAGAATTTACATTGTCAAGTTATTATTGTTAAGGGTCGAACCCATATTATGTAAGGTTTTGAAAAACCAGACTTCAAATTGAAGAGTTCGAAATTATTTCAACCTATGGATGTTTGAGTTGTGATAGTACTTGTGTGGCCAATTAGTTCAAGTTTAAATGCATATTAAAGTATCGGAAAGATAAAGGAGAAAGATGTGAATAAGGAAAGTAGCATATAAAATAACACCGGAGGGTAATAAGTTTTGATACAAACAAAAGTCCAGACATAAGTTAAGGATAAAATTACAAAATGAAAAAACTACTCCTCCATGCGGGAGCCTTCATTCTCTTGCTCCTTATTAGCACCTCCAGCATCCTTCGCAGGAGAAGCGGGAGGAGAAGCAGTGTTAGGATCTAAGATGCGATCATCTGGCTTCATCCTCTCAAAATGATAGTTAGTAAAAAGAAGAGAAAGAAGCACACCTTATTAGTAGTTAATGAGAGTGGTGAGGACCAAACAGAAACTTAGTCACCTTTGGTCACTAAAATAAAGAAGCAAAAGAAAGTTGAGTTCACCAGTCAAAAAGACACCTTTGCATCTTCTCAAAAAGATGCAGTTGTAACACATAGGCATAAATAGACTCTAGTGGAACCTTCTTAAAAATGTGTCACTATTAAAATAAGTATTATCCCTAATGCATCTTGTAAAGAGTTTGCACCAGCTCTTGAGCACTCTCGAGAGAGTGAAAGAAGTCAAATGGTTAGCACACACCTAGAAAGCACATCTATTGAAACTCCCTCATAGTTTTTTGAAAAAAATAAAGTTTTAGAGATGTCTTTATATTGAAAGTGTTACATATTTAATAATTAAAATATGTTGACATGTCAAAGAATTTTTTGTTCACACTTGATTTACAAATGAAGGTGCAAAAGTTCTTAAAGTCGATCATTGAAATATGACTCGTGGTTATGGTACTTGAGATATGGTCATCTTGGATTTTATGACCTGAAATTATTGTCGAAGTTAAAGTTGTGAATGGTTTGTAAAAAATCAACAAACCAAAAAATTTATGTGAAGCTTATTTCAAGGGAAAGCAACACATACAAATGATTCCGGTTAGAAAATATTGGAGAGCGAGGGAACCATTCGAGATATTTCACACATATATTGCTGGTCCATTTGATGTTACATCTCCTGGCGTTAAGATGTTAATTCTGCTGAAATTCGAGACTCTTGTGTCATACTAGGGAGTCTCTTTAATGGTCAGACGGGCAAATAAGACATGCCATCCGGGCAAACAAAAGGTCAGACGGTAAAGGAATATATTATATCGGTAAAGGAATATATTATACGTCATACAAGTCGTGTATAAATAATTTCTACACATTACTGGGCACTAACTTATAACTCATGTCATCCTTATCCCTATATAAAGAAAAAAATTAATTTAAAGTGAAAGGAGGTCGTAATTTTTTGTTATAATTGTTGGAAATAATAAAAAGTAAGAGAAAAAACTCTTTTCTCTGACATTTGTGATACTCCATTGAGTAATAGGTAATATAATTTATAGGATTACAATATAACAGATTCATTAGACTAGTATATTGAACAATTAATTATCTTGGAATGTGTAAACTTAGATTCATGTATCAGATTCATCATGCATCATGTATCAGTTACTCCATATTCATGTATAGAATTGAATAAGCTTTCTAGAAGGATCTAACTTATATTCCAACAACCTCCCTTAAGCTAGATTCTTGTAAATGCTTCTAACTTTAATGGCTTTGTAAAAATATCTGATGTTTGTTCTTCACTTCTGCAATACTTAACTTTAATTTCTCCATTCTTGATCAAATCACTGATGAAATGATATTTAATTGGAATATGTTTGCTTTTGCCATGAAAAATAGGATATTTACTAAGGGCAATTGCAGAACTGTTGTCACAATAAATTCCTGGACAATCCTTGAAACTTTGCTTAAGTTCTTGTAATACCCATTTAATCCAAATAGCTTGACAACCAGCAAGAGCCAATGATATATACTCTGCTTCCATTGTTGAAAGAGCCACTACGACTTGTTTCTTTGACATCCATATAGCACCAGATCCAACAAAAAACACATTTTCTGATGTGCTCTTACTGTCATCATGGTCTTCTGCCCAGTCACTATCGCAAAATCTAACAAGTTTAGGATTGCATACCTTTTGATAATAAATTCATTCTGAGAGTGTTCCTCGATATATCTTAAAATTCTTTTTCCAGCTTCCCAGTGAGATCTCCTGGGACATTCCATAAACCTGCTAAGTAAATTGACCCCATAAGCAATGTCGGGTCTTATAGCAGTAAGATACATTAAGTTTCCCACAAGGCTCCTAAATAATGCGAGATCAATAAGCTCAGAATCATCATTCTTTCTTAATTTCAAACCAACTGCAACTGGCGTACTTACAAAATTTGCATTTTCCATTTTGAATTTTTTCAACAATTCTTTAGCATAATTTTGCTGAGAGATAAAAAATCCACCATTGTTTTGTTTAATCTCCATGCCAAGGAAAAAATGTAGCAACCCCAAATCAGTCATCTCAAATTCTCGTTTCAAGTTTCCTTTAAAGTTATCAATATCTTAGCATTGCTTCATGCAATAATCAAATCATCAACATATAAGCTAATAATAGAACATTATTATTAGCTCTTTCTTTGACATAAAGAGTGTGTTTAAAAGGACACCTCTAGAAGCCATTCTTCTAGAGATAACCATTGATTCAGCTATACCAAGCTCTCGGAGCTTGTTTTAAACCATAAAGAGATTTCTTTAAGAGACAAACTTTATTTTCTTCTCCTTTCTTGATGAAACCTGGTGGATGATCTATGTATACTTCCTCTTATAATACACCATTTAAAAATGAAGACTTAACATCCATTTGGTGAACAATCCAATTATTTTGAGCAGCAAGTGCAATCACTAATCGGATAGTTTCAAGGCGCGCAATAGGAGAAAATACTTCTTGATAATCAACGCCGGCCTTCTGTTTGTAACCTTTCACCACAAAATGAGCTTTATGTTTTTTAATATTTCCATCAGCATCATATTTAGTTTTAAACAACCATTTGACTCCAATTGATTTATTTTCGGGAACTAAATCAACCAATTCCCATGTCTTATTCCATTCAATTGCATCAATTTCTTGTTTCATGGCTTCTCTTCATTTTTCTTCTTTAGCAGCCTTTTCGAAAGTGACATGATCATTTTCCATAAATAGAGCGAAGCCTGAAAATTCCTCTTCAAGTATTCTTCTTGCCTCACCATATAATTCAGCCAAGCTTCTGGTTTGCGAGGTGCTGACTCTAAACTTGATGATGTTTGTGATGAGTGCGGTGAAACTTCATCTTGGACAGGCTATGTCTCTTCTTTTAATGGCTCCAGTAGATTGTTGTCATATATGACAGTGCTATTTTCTTTTCCACTTTTCCAATCCCATGTTGCTTGTTCATCAAATATTACGTCTCGGCTGATTATTAATCTTTTAGACACTGGATTAAACAGCCTATATGCCTTTGGATTCTCACTATAGCCAACAAAAATGCACTTTTCAGATTTATCGTCAAGCTTCCATGTTTCTCTTTCGGTATATAAGAATAACATAGGCTTCCAAAAATGCTGAAATGAGATACACAGGGCTTATGTCCACTCCATGCCTCTTCTGGGGTTTTTTCTTGTACTGCTTTAGTAGCAGCACAGTTTAACACATAACATGTTGATGCTGCAGCTTCAGTCCAGAAAAAATAGGGTAAACTTTTTGTCTTAAGCATTCTGCGCACTAGTTCCATAATAATTCGATTCTTTCTTTCAAGCCACCCCATTTTGTTGGGGGCTAAAACTTACTTTCAGCTGATGTTAATACCATTGTCATTCAAAAAAGCTTCAAATTCCCTACTCAAGTATTCACCACATTGGTCAGAACGTAAGGCCTTCAGTGCTTGACCACTTTGTTTTTCAACAAGAGCTTTGAAATTCTTGAAGACTCCAAAAACTTCAAACTTTTGTTTAAAAAAATATATCCATATTTTTCTAGCACAATCATCAATAAATGTGAGAAAATATCTTTTACCTCCAAGAGAATTTACTCGCATAAGACCACATAGATCAGAGTGCACCAGCTCTATAGGTAGAGATCCAAGAGAATTTACTCGCATAGGACCACATAAAGCACTTGTTGTATAAATTAGTAAAATCACTTTATGGCTTACGATCGACCCTTGTTCTTAGTACTCAAGGTTGAGCAAGTATTTTAAGATCTTGGGATTTGGAAAATGCCCATATAAACATGCCGTCTACACCAAACATGAAGAAGAAGAAACATTAATAATTAGAATTTACGTAGATGACTTGGTAATTACAGGTACGAGCACATTAATCATTAAAAGGTTTAAAAGATGGATGAATGCAGAGTCTGATATTAGTGACATAAGAAAGCTGGCCTAAATCTGGGTATTGAGGTAAATCTAAGAGTGAGTTTATTGAGCTGAATCAGGTTTTCTATGCTAGAAAATTACTTCAAAAAGCAAGAATGAACGAGTGCAACACAAAAAAGTACCCAATGGAAATCAAGATGCACCTGAGTAGAGATAAAAAGTCAAACCAATGAATCTAACTCTATACAAGAGTTTGGTGGGATGATTTAGTACAAGAATTAGCATTGTCGGTAGGTTCACCGAACGTCCCATGGTATTACATCAAAATGCTATTAATGAGAATTCAGTATTTCACGCATGAAGTAAACACTGATCGCGAGGAAATTGTACTTGTACATATGAGGACGGAGGAGCGATGTGCAGATGTCTTAACAAAGACAATGTTTCGAATGATCTTTTTAATAAATTGGTTTTCCTATAATGAATCAATTAATGAAAAGATAGGATATAGCTTACTCTGATTCCAACTGACGTGGCAAGAAAACATAGGAGAAGTAAGTGTTAAATCACGCAACGACTCTTATACAAGAAATTCTTTAAAACCTTCAATCCACAAGTTAAACGTTGAATTCAGAAGGGTTTCTTGAATCCAAAGGAAAGATAAGAGAAAAAACTATCACTGTTTTAGTTTCAATAAAAGATTTTGCATACATTACATTATAAGATTATTCACGTAGGGATAGAAAACATTAAAACAAAAGAAAAATAAATCTTAATTAAAATTGAATAATAATTAAAGGTTGCATGATCATGCAGTATTTTAGCATATTTTTCTATCATCTAGAATAATTTCTCGTGTAAAATCCCAATTTGACATTATCATGCATCAACATTGTGATGATGTGATGACACATAATCGTGCAGTACTTAGCTTAATCATGCCCTTGTTATTCTGTGTCTCATTTCACTCTCCTTATGCAACAAAAATCCTCCTATATCAATATGACAATCAACCAAAATAAATTGGATTGAAGCTTTAGAGGGAACTTGGTGGAATGTTAACACGAATGCAACCACTCACCAAACCGTGAAGAGCCCAAACCTCTGACAAAATAATGGCTCTCAAACAAATCATGAAACTACTGGAAATAGATATAACTTTTTCATCTAAAATGGGGACGCCATGAGTTTCCAAAATACTTTATGATTATCCGAGACAATGGTTTAATCAGTATTGCAATTTTTTTTAGTTTCAAGGCACATTATAAAATCAAAAAGTTTCCCTCCCATCTTTTCTTTGTATTGAAAATTTTCAAAATTTAAAAAAAAAATTAAAAATAGATGCACTATTTCAGCTATTATATATATTTGTTAGTATTAGTTGTTATAATGATGTAAGGCGTTTTCAAGCTAGTAAAATGACAAACTGCTATCAAATTTCTAAAGTCAAGTTATGTTGTGAAGTTTTGTGATTGCCTTTTAAGATTTTTAAATTTTTTGTAGTATTTATCATATTATTATTTATTAAGAATAAAACTCTTATGGTTCAAAGAATATTTTTATAACAAAAAAGAACATTTTGGACAGTTATGTTTCATAAGTGAAGAAAATATTTTTAAAAATATCTAGTATATGATGAAAGACCAGATCAAAGATCACATATTAAGTATTGATGCCAAATGACTCACTACAGAATAATATCTACACTACTCATATTTAGTTTAGATTTATATACTAACACATAATATATCTAGATTATCTCCTCAATATACCTTTCTTGATTTGTCATAGGTGTTTTTTACGGTTTTCTAAATGACTGATAAAAATATAGACCAACCATATATTTGTGAATATATAACAAAAATAAAGTACAATATCTAGATTAACTAGAAAATATATTCTTTGTAAAATTTAATAACTTTTACTAGTGTAGGGTTTTCATCAATTACATGTTAAAAGAATTCTTTGATTTCTCAAAAAATAAGAAAGATAATCCAAGCAACATATATGGTGTATCAAATAATATCTAATATTGGCTATATATCCCCACATCTCTCATTGTTGCATATATCATTTCCTCTGGAATAATTCATCTCGTCTTATTTTCTCCACAACACAAAAATATTGTAGTTAGTTAACAAAATGGATAGACATGCTCAAGGGGAGAGATGCAATGACGGTTCAAACTCTAAAAGAGTGAGGTTTGAGAATTGCTCAGTTAGAGCAGCTCCCAATTCGGAGGCAAATGGTCCCTGTTTACCAACTGTTGGATGTATGAATCTGATAGAAAAGAATATGAAAATGAACAATATAAAAGTGTATTTGATTATTGATATGGAAAAACCTTATAATTGATACTTTCTGCAATATGAGAATATAACTATTACATATAGACTGTCTAACTGATGAGCTACAAACCAGTACATCTGATCCTAATTTATCTCTCTCTTATTTCATTCCTAAACACACGCATAACAGCTATGACCAGTTCTGTAATACAACGTTCAATAAGGAAACGTTGATTTATTTAATAATAAAATCAAATCACCCAAATAACTATGTTTAGATTAATAGGCCCAATATGATCCCCCCCTAATCTAAACATTCCCCAGATTCCTGACTCCCAGCAACTTCTGTATTTTCTCGAACTTTGATATTGCCAACGCCTTAGTTAGTATAATCAGCACGTTGTTCATTTATACGAACATGTTTAATAACAATGAGACCTTTCTCAACGCAGTCACGAATAAAATGATAGCGCAAGTCAATGTGTTTACTACGTCCATGGAACACCGGATTGTAAGCTAAATCCACAGCAGACCTATTGTCGATGTACAGAGTGACTGGAACATACTTGATACCCATAATGTGACTCAGAACTTATTGCAACCAAATTTCCTGGCAGGGAGCGGCCGTGCTGCCATAAATTCAGCCTCGCATGAAGAAAGTGCAACACACCGCTGTTTTTGAGAGACCCATGTAATCAAGTTCTCGTCAAGGTAAAATGACATCCCTCCCGTGCTCTTTCGATCATCCACACAACCTGCTATGTCACTGTCAGAGAAACCAGATAGAATATAATTTCCTTGCCCTTTCATATAAATTAATCCATACTGCAGTGTTCCTTTCAAATATTGACATATTCTCTTGACAGCATTCATATGCATCTGTGTAGGCCTCTCCATATATCTGCTAACAATTCCTACTGAGTAGGCGATGTCAGGCCTCGTATGTACTAAATATCTCAGTCCACTTATGATACTCTTAAATGCGTAGAGTTCACAGGTTCACCTGTACTATCAGCATGAAGTTGTATTTTGTACTCCATGGGATATTTCACAGCTTTATATTTAGCCATACCTGCTTTCTTCAGTACCTTCCGTGCATATGTTGACTGTCTTAGTTCAATGAAATCCGTGTCTTGAGTCACCTCTAAACCCAGATAATAGGACAATTTTCCCATGTTGGACATGTCAAATTCACGACTCATTTCCCCCTTGAATTTGGTAATGTGCGACAAGCTTGTTCCAATGACTAATAATCATCCACGTAAACACCAACAATTATACAATGATCACCATCTTTTTTTGTGTAGACTGCGTGCTCATAAGGGCATTTAATAAAACCAAGCTTCATCAAACATTGATTGAGACGAGAGTACCATGCTCGAGGAGCTTGACGAAGACCATATAATGCTTCAGCAATTTGTAAACTTTATGCTCTGAACCTTCTTTGATGTAACCTTTTGGTTGTGTAACGTATACTTCCTCCTGTATGACTCCATTCAAGAAGGCAGATTTAATATCAAGATGATGAATTTCCCAATCATTTTTCGCTGCCAATGCCAGAAGTAATCGAACTGTTTCAAGTCTAGTTACTGGAGCAAAAACTTCTTCATAGTCAATTCCATGGCGTTGAAAATACCTTTAGCCACGAGGTGGACCTTGTGTTTAGTTATTGCTCCATTCTGATCTGTCTTCAACTTATAGACCCACTTAAGATCTATGGCTTTATGGTCCCTTAGGAAGATCCACCAGCTGCCAAGTTTTGTTTTTTTCAATAGAGTCGATCTCACGATCCATTGCAGCTTTCCAGGCACTATTCTCTACTGCTTGTTCAAAATAAATAGGCTCATCAATACCCATTAATAGAAGTTCATTTTCATCCAATTCCACCTCTGTTGTGTGTTCATAGATATCATCCAGTAATCGAAGATGTTGGCGTTGTTCACTACTATCGCTGGACACGCTGGAGGTTTCTGCGTCTTCATTTTCAGAGGAGGAACTCGTGAGTGTTGTGTCTGACGGTTGAGATGTTGAGCTGTGTTCTTCTTGTAACAACTCAGGCTCTAAAAAAATCATTTTCCAGTGTAAATTGTGCACCTCTACCCAAATAAGATTCAGATGTAATCCCCCAGTCCCATTCCTTATATTCATCGAAATAACATCTCTACTAACGTGAATGCTGCCAGTCTTTGGATCATACAATCTAAAAGCCTTTGTCCCTGATTCTCTGCCAAAATGGACCACCAATTTACTCCTATCATCAAGTATTTTAGTGTGTACAGCCGGAATCTTCATATAGGCTATACAACTAAACACCTTAATATAATTCACATTTGGGTTTCATTCCGAACCAAGTTTCGTGTGGTGTAATGGTTGACATTGCTCGTGTTGGCAGTTTATTTAGAACATAAATGGCATGAGTACAACCTCCCCCTAGTATTGAGTTGGTACATGTCTCTCTTTAAGCATACTCCGGGCCATGGCAACTACGGTACGATTGGCGGCGCTCTACTACAACCATTTTGTTATGGTGTGTAGGGTGTCGTGTAATGTTCGTAATATACCATGTTCCTCACAGAAATCATTAAATTCTTTGGAACAAAATTCACCCCCGCGATCGGTCCTCAAAACTTGGTATGCCATGTTGGCACCATTCTCAACAAGCATTTAAATTTCTTAAAAAATTTCAAAGCCTCATCTTTAGTTCTAAGCAGGTAAACCCACATCATACGACTGTAATCGTCAACTAGGAGTATAAAATAATGCTTCCCTCCCGGAGTGGAAGGAGATATAGGACCACACAAATCCAAATGAATTATTCTAAAAGCAGACTTTGCTGAGAAAAAGAGATTGAGTTGGAAATGGCTTACGTGTTTGTTTCGACATAAGACATCCTTCACAGATATCCTTTGGTTGAATAATATTTCTCATTCCATGAGCCATCTGATTCCTTGACATCAACTGCAGTCGCCTTGAAATTACATGTCCGAATCATTTGTGCCATAACCATATTTCCTCTTCACTCTTCGTTAACAGACAATAATGCTCTGCTTCTTGAATATGAATCTTATAAAGTCGATTTACAGATCTTTGGACTTGTATAAGCAATCTTCCACAGCTGTCATAAACCCACAAATTTTTCCCCATTCATGACTACTCGATTTCCTTCTTCCGATAATTGGCCCAGACTTATGATATTGCTTCGAAGTGTGGGTATATAGTAGACTCCATGTAAGACTCTGGTTTTCCCCATTCTTGCACATAATCCTGATTGAACCTTTCCCTTCAATTCTCACCAAGGAGTCATCACCAAACTTTACCTCCCCTTTCACTATTTTGTCAAGCTTTTCGAACTTCTCTCGACGGCCTGTCATATGATTGCTGGCCCCCGTTGTCCAAGATACCATATATTTCATCTCTCTCCTTAAAGGTATTTGTGGTTTTCACTTCAATAACAACAGTCACATCCTGCTTAACCATTATCGCACATAGCCATCAAGAGTGCGGGGTTCTTCATCCTTACCTGAGCCAAGTTTGCCTCTCCTCTTTGTTGTCTATTTTTTCTTACCTTGCGGCACTCGTTTGCAAAGTGACTGTAGGCAGCACAATTAAAAACACTTTACTTGGCTCCTGTTATGAACCATACGATTGTCTCTCACGGATAGTCACCCCCACTGGCCTTAGGCATCTTTCCCTGATCTCTTCAGCCATTCTTCTCGTGTGAGAAGAAGTTTCCCGTCATTACTTTCCTCTTAAAACCATTCATCCTCTGTCAACAAGAGTTGCTATTCGTCACTGTTCTTCCGCTTTTTCCATTCAAACGTTCCTAATGAGCCTTAAGTGAGCCAATAATCTCCTCTACGGACATGGTATCCAAATTCCCAAACTATTCGATTGCAGACACCATTGAAGATTTAGTTGGGACAAGCCCTTAGTAGCTTTTAACGACATACTCCTCATCAACTGTTTCCCCTAACGCCCTGATATTTGTAACCAAGCCGTTTAGGTCTCATACAGAAATCATCTAACTGCTCCGTCGCTTTCATTTTCAGTGACTCGAACTCTTATTTCAGGATTTGAGCTTTAGCTTTTTTCACCTTATCTGCACCCAGACACAGCGTCTTAATTTCCCCCAAGCCTCCTTGAATGTTTTTTTCTCTGCTATTGTTAACAACATATCTTCGCGATACCTTGGTAAATAATGGCCAATGCTCGCTTGTCCATCTTCTCATCTGCTGTAGTCTTCGGATCTTTAGGTTATATTGCCTCTCAAAGCCCATGAGCCTGCATAAAAACTTTCATCTTTTTGGCCCAAGGGGTATAATTTGTTTTCGATAGCATTGGATAGCTTAGACCAAACGACCCCTCATTGTTCTTGTTTGTCTCCATTCGCTGTTAACTTTGGATGCACTTCACAGGTGTTTAATTTGCTCTGATACCAGATCATAGAAAAGAATATGAAAATAAACAAAGCAAAAGTGTATTTGATTACTGATATGGAAAAACCTTACAATTGATACTTCTGCAATATGAGAATATAACTATTACATATAGATTGTCTAACTGATGAGCTACAAACCAGTACATCTGATCCTAATTTATCTCTCTCTTATTTCATTCCTAAACACGCAATAACAGCTATGACCAGTTCTGCAATATAACGTTCAATAAGGAAACGTTGATTTATTTAATAATAAAATCAAATCACCCAAATAACTATGTTTAGATTAATAGGCCCAACAGAATCTTCCTTTTTTTGTTTCATTTATTATTATCCAACAAAAGAACCTCTTCTGTTCGATGTAAGAAAAAAAGTGTTTGGTGTTTTTTGAGGGACTGTCCTAAAAAAAACTCTAAATATTATATTATGAAATTAATATATGAAATCAGATATTCTACTTGTGCACAATATTTATGCCAGTTATAAAATCAAAAAAATCAATACTAATGCTTCACATCAAATTTCTATGCATCATAAAACTCACATCCTCTCATTTTCTAGGAAATAAAATTATCATCTACCAAAGAGGTACTCATGGACGGTAAAAACTTTGTTGGGGAGGCTAATTTTGGAGAAGATTTAAGAGTCAAATTATTCGGAGAACAAATTACCACCTCCTCAACCTCCCTGTGTACCAGCCCCTGGATGTATGAAACTTCTTCCTCTCTTTTGTTTCAGTTCATATGATTTTTTTGGTAATTATATGTTTATGTCAAATATACATCTGTTTGTTTATGTCATCTATGAAAAGTATATATTATTTGAATATTTTTTAAATTCTAAAAAGAAAGGGAGGTTGAACTTTCTTTTTATAATTACAGGAGAATTCATCTTTCAAATGGATTAAAACTACTTTTAGCGTATGGCTACACTAAGTTCCTCATCTCTTTTGTATGTGGTTTTTTGTTACTAACAATAGAGTAGTAGGTGAATACATTATTTCAACCATTTATTCAACTTCTTATGAAGAGGAAGAAATTTGTGCATGTCATAGAAAGAAGAATGTTCTAATTGACTTATCCTGCCAGAAAATATGTGCATGTCATAGAAAGAAGAAAGCTCGGATTGACTTACTGTACCAGGAAAGTGCAGTTCTTAATTCCACTAAACAAAAAGTAATAACATGTGCATGTCATAGAAAGAAAGCTCCGACTAATTTTTCAGGCAAGGAAAGTACGGCGGCTGCAGGATCAACTTCCTAATGGTGTCCCTGTGTACCAGCTTTTTGCTAATAACAATTCAATAATGTTCTTTTAAATAAATTTCTATATGAAATCAAATATTCCAATTGTATACAATAGTTCTGGCTTATAATAAAAAACGACTCTAAATATTATATTATCAAATTAATATATGAAATCAGATATTCTACTTGTGCTCAATATTTATGTCAGTTATAAAATCAAAAGAGTCAATACTAATGCTTCACATCAAATTTCTATCCATCATAAAACTCCCATCCTCTCATTTTCTAGGAAATAAAATTATCATCTACCAAATAGGTACTCATAGACGGTAGAAAATTTGTTGGGGAGGCTAATTTTGGAAAAGGAAATGGAGGAAGTGGCTCAATAAGGAAGTGGAGAACTCTAAATGAATTTTGGAGAAGATGTAAGAGTCAAATTCTTCGTAACAATCTCCTCAACCTCCCTGTGTACCAGCCCCTGGATGTATGAATCTTCCTCTCTTTTGTTTCACTTTATATGATTGTTTTTGGTAATTATATGTGTGTCAAAATATACATCTGTTTGTTTATGTCATCTATGAAAAGTATATATTATTTGAATATTTTTTTAATTTTAAAAAAAAGCGAGGTTGAACTTTCTTGTTATAATTACACGAGAATTAATCTTTCAAATGGATTAAAACTACTTTTAGCGGCTACACTAAGTTCCTCATCTCTTTTGTATTTGGTTTTTGTTACTAACAATTGAGTAGTAGGTGAATACATCATTTGAACCATTTATTCAACTTCTTATGAACAGGAAGAAATATGTGCATGTCATAGAAAGAAGAATGTTCGAATTGACTTATCCTGCCAGAAAATATGTGCATGTCATAGAAAGAAGAAAGCTCCTATTAACTTATCTTATTCTTACCAGGAAAGTGTCGTTCTTATTTCCACTAAACAGAAAATAACAACATGTGCATGTCATAGAAAGAAAGCAGGGACTGATTTTTGAGGCAAGGAAAGTGCGGCTCCAGGATCAACTAGATACGAAGAACCAAATTTGGAACTCAAACATTGCTTATGAACCAATTCTTTGGAATTAAATTAAGATCTAGGTTATCCAAAATAAATAGCTGGATTAATTCTAGTTTGTATTGACTATAACTTTTATTGAGCTGCTTTTCAAGCAATTTCAATTTTATTATTTTCATTTTCACAAGATTTTTTAAGGTCAAGAAATTTATTCTCAATTACAGTATGTGAAAATATATTCTACGAAGTTAAAAAAATTAGAGGGAACTGGAAAATAATTAAATTTAAATTTGAAAAAGATACACCTGCTTAACAAAAAATATTGATATACTTCCTCTCATCCATCATAACTTTTTGATATAATATACTTTTAGACACACCTTGATGTGCTTTAAATTTAAAGCTAAAATAATTCTTTTTATTTTGTTTTCTAAATTAAAATATATATATTATATATTTACATTAGTGATAGGGATAAATAAATCCTGATTACATAATTAAATATTACAGTTTGGGCTGCAAGGCCCAATAAGAAGATGTATGACATTCAGACCAGAAAGGTTAACATGTTGATCAGGCCTGATGGACCAGATCAGGCCTGATGGAACAAAGAAGGCCCAAAAACCCTGATTATTTATTAATTTCATAATTAATAAATAAGGGAGAAAAACAGCTATTAAGATAAGTCCTAGTGGGGATATAAATCCTTGTAGATTGGTCTCCAAGGAACCTCATGGGATAAGGAATCAGCTTCCTACTCCCTAGGACTCCTAAGTCTATCCTAATTCAGAGACTTGACCACCAAGTCTCCTATACCAAGTCCAATTCAAGGACTCCCACATCTATATAAGGGGTCTCACCCCACAAATCAGAACGACGCTTTTTGGTTTGATTCTCTAATTCACAGAGATACGTAGGCATCTCGTAAAGGCAGAGTTAAGCTACGAAATACGAGAGCAGCCATTAAAGGCCTTGAGCTCCCGTACCTTAGTAATAAATACAGCAATTATATATATTAGTTTTTTATCTATAACATTTGGCACCGTCTGTGGGAAGGCACAACAACAACCATGGTGAGAACACGAAGAACAATCAGAGCTCTAGAAGAAGGAACACCATCGGGGACAACCCAGGTGATTTCATCAACCGTGGAGATACCTCCCCACTCAACTTATGCATCTAATCAAGCGGAAGCCCAGATAGGGGCAACTCAACCTCAGCCACAAGGGACGACTCCCCCGACTATTCAAGGTACGAATTCTCAAGTTCAACAAGTACATATACCTGTGAATTCTCGACCCATCGGGTATGAATATTCAACTATTGTTACTACTAACCCCCTTATGGGATGCTACTTTACCCCGAGGTTAGAGAAAGTGGATACGCTGGGCGAAGTAAAGCACGAGGGCAATCGCCCCCCTATATACGAGGTTTGGCTCCTATCCCCAAGGATCGGGAATTTTCTGGTCCTTACACCGAGAGAGACTCCGAATCTTCGGATGATGAAGTGGCCCCAAGAAGGAGGCGTCCTCGCAAAGAGCCGATGGCCGATGGAAGGCAAAGCCCTCAAAACACCCAAAGGGCGAATCCCCAAGAAGTGCAGGAAAGGATCAGGGCTCATGAGGCCGAGATCCAAAGGCTGAGGCGTGACTTGGAGGCTCACCAGGCCACCAGACCCCAGATACCTCCTAGGGGAGAAATCCTCCTCATGCCATAGACCTGGATGGTCCGTACGGAGAAGGGCTGTTGTCCCAAGAACTGATCAAAGCAATCTCCTTCCCCTTGGAGATCCTGATGATCCAACTCCGCCCTTCACTGAAGATAATGAATGCCCATATCTCAAGGAAATTCAAGATGCCCACTATCAAAGCCTATGATGGCACGGGAGACCCCGCTAATCATGTTAGGACATTCTCTAATGCACTGCTGCTGCAACCCGTGAACGATGCTATAAAGTGTCGGGCCTTCCCTCAAACCCTGTCGGGTATGGCTCAAAGAGGGTACAGTCGCTTGCCCCCAAACTCTATTGGATCGTTCAGAGAGTTAAGTCAGGCTTTTATTAAGCAGTTCATCAGTGGGAGAGTCCATGAGAAAAGTTCAGCATCTCTTATGAGTATTGTGCAGGGAGCTAAGGAATCCTTAAGAGATTACCTGAATCGTTTCACAAAGGAGGCTTTAAAAGTCCCGGACCTTGATGATAAGGTAGCCATGATAGCACTGCAACAAGGAACTAGGGATGAGTTTTTCAAGATGTCCTTGGCCAAACGTCCCCCTGAAAGCATGTTGCAGCTCCAAGAGAGGGCAGGGAAGTATATCAAGGTTGAAGAAAGTATGAGGAAGACCGTAGTAAGTAATGAGCCCACTGGAAACAAGAAGCGAAAAACTGAATTAGAATATATTGCTAAGGACAAGTATCCTAGAACCGAACAAAATTCTGATTCAACCCCCAAGAAGGGAGGACCTGGGCAAAAGTTCACTGAATATGCTAAGTTGAATGCTCCTAGAAGCCAGATTTTGATGGAGATTGAGAAAGATAGAGATATTCGCTGGCCTAAGCCCTTGAAGGCTGATCCCGCCAAACTAGATAAGAGCAAGTATTGCAGATTTCACAAAGATGTTGGCCATGACACCGATGAGTGTGGGCAATTGAAAGATGAAATTGAGTTTTTGATTCGAAAAGGAAGATTGAACAAGTATACTGGAGAAGGAGGGGACAGGAATAATAATGGAAGGAAGAACTTTGAAGATCGTAGGGGGACCAAGACGATCAGGGCGGAATCCCCAACCTGGAGAAGAACTTGGTGAAATTTTTGCAAGAAAATAGTGTTGTGTTTGCGTGGTCAGCAGCTGATATGCCAGGCATAGACCCGGAGCTGATTACTCACAAGTTAAATGTGGATCCAAGCCGGAAGACAGTGAAATAAAAGAAAAGAAATTTTGCCCCGGAAAGATAAGAGGCTATAAAACAGGAAGTAGAAAAGCTCTTAGAGGCTGGTTTTATTGAGGAGATTCAATTTCCTGAGTGGTTAGAAAACCCTGTAATGGTGAAGAAGGCTAATGGAAAATGGAGGATGTGTATAGACTTCACTGATCTGAATGATGCATGCCCTAAAGACTATTTTCCGTTGCCAAGGATTGATACTTTGATTGATGCCACTGTTGGGCATGAGATGCTGAGTTTCATGGATGGATTTAGCGGATACAACCAGATCAAAATGCATAAGGATGACATTCCAAAGATATCATTCATCACTGACTTTGGTGTTTATTGTTATCTTGTTATGGCATTTGGTCTTAAGAATGCAGGAGCCACCTATCAAAGGTTGGTAAATAAAATTTTTAAGGACCTTATTGGTAAGACTATGGAAGACTATGTTGATGACATGTTAGTCAAGAGTCTAGCAAAGACTGATCATATAACCCATTTGAGGGAAGCTTTTGAGATTCTGAGGTACCATAAGATGATGTTAAACCCTACAAAATGTGCTTTCGGAGTAGGATCTGGAAAATTTTTGGGATTGATGGTCTCCAAGAGGGGATAGAGGCTAACACCGACAAAATAAAGGCAATCCTATTTATTTTATTACCAACTTTCTCTTCTCATCATGACCGATGTTTGGTTTTGATCCCGACCATGTCTCATATGGGGTCAGAGTTTTTTGAGATAGTGAATTATTTGGAAGTCTTTTAAGCATATAAATAGAATTCCTAAACGCTTACCCCAAAAATAAAATTTGCTTCCACTTCTTTTAAATAACTCCGGTCCATTTCAAGTACAGTTCGATTCCTCCTTTCAACTACTCCATTCTATTATGGCGTGTATGGTGCTGTAAAATGTATCTCGATCCTAGCCTTCTCACAATAATCAACAACTTCTTTTAACATGAATTCTCCTCCTCTATTGGTTCTGAGAATCCTCACCCTTCTTTCATCATCACTCTCAATCTTGGCTCTAAAACTTTAAAAAGAATTAAAAGCCACGTCTTAATTTTTCAAAAATACACCCACGCACACCTTTGTTAAAATTATTTTACCAGCAGTAAAAAATTTCTTTTTCTGCCTGTTGTTGTTGGAGTAATTGGTGTACACAAGTCATCATAAATGATATCTAGCACATGCTTCGCACTAAACTGTGTTTGTGAAGGAAAAGGCCGTCTAATTTGCTTAGTAATCATACATCCATCACACACATTATTTGGATGAACAACATTCGAAAAACCATACACCATACTGTTCACAAAAATTAATCCCAATGCTTGATAATTAACATGACCAAATTGTGTATGCCATAATTTAGACATATCAAAACTTAAAAAGCAAAAAAATGAGTTTTCTTGTTCCAGTGATATTGTATACCCGATTTAAAGAGAGTTTCACTTTCATGAGAAATTTTTCTTGGTTATGGAATACCCAAAAAAATTCACCCTTAAGGACCACTCTATTTCCCATCTGGCAGTTCGCCAGTGCTTATAAATCTCATGCAATGTACGCTCCTCTCCATTTCCGCACTTCAAAATAATCGATGCTTTACCCTCATTTTTTAATGTCGAACCATCTCCGAATCTTACTTGCCCAATGACGCCTTTATCCAACTCTATAAATTTGGATTTCGACCCTTCATGTGATTACTTTTTCTACTATCCAAATACTACAAATTAGACTGTCCTTGCTTTTCTTCTATGACATTCATCAACTTTGGAACTAAGGACCATTCATTCAACAACATTTTGTTTCCATCCTCCATTTCAAGTTTAGCCAATAACCTAGCAGGCTCTTCATCCTCAACTTGTGCAATATTCGCTTCCCGGTTTTGCTCCTTGAACCTTCGAGACTTTCGACAATTTGCTGCAATATGTGCAAAAGTATTATGGTTATAACACATGATCTTACTTTTGTCACACCCTCATCCCTTTTATTTTGATGATCCTTCAGCTCTCTTAATATTTTCTTTAAGCATTCTTCTCTTGTATACAACGACTTTCCCTTATTTGGTTAACGCTTTCCCGCTCCTCTTCTGTGAGTAATTATTGTCGGATCGGTTTTTCCTCTTGCCCTTTTACCCATTCTTTGTGTGCCTTCAATGAACCTACAATTTCCTCTAATATCATAGTTTCAGTATCTCCCAATTGTTCCAATATTAACGTAACTTGATAGAACTTAGCTGGCACCATACAAAGCAATTTCTTCACTAAATAGGCTTCTTCCACAGACTCTCTAAGGGCTCGAATGTTTGTAACCATCCCATTCAACTTTATACTAAAGTCATCCAACACCTTATTGTCTTTCATGACTAAGAATTCGAACTCTGCCTTCAAGGTTTGAACTTGTGCTTTCTTGACTTTTCTAGCCCCCCTGACATAAGGTTTTTATAGCATCCCACACTTTTTTGGCCGTCTTCTTTACAGCAAGGGTGAACAATATATCCTCTAGAATCCTTTGGTAAATTATGGCCACTGTATCTTGTTCTTTCTCTCTTGAATAATAGCCTTTGGGTCTTTAGTTTCCACAGATTCCCATAATTCTTGAGCTTGAGTAAAGACCTTCATCTTCAATGGCCAAATAGTATAATTACTCATTTCTAACATTGGGTAAATGAACCCAATACCGCCACTCTTGCCTTATTTCCCTCCATTGAAGTCGTCTTCGACACGTGACTGTGTGTTCACAGGCACAAAATTACTCGCTCTGATACGAGAATACTGTATCAAATTTGGAGACCTGATGTTCTAAATATAAGTATAGTGTATGTTTGAAACTGAGAAAAATAAAAACACAATACATGCACGTACCGAGCACTTGCTTTTCATTATACTGCAGAAAATAAATTAACAAAAACTGCAAAACTACTGAACCTACAAATCGGGAACTACTATCCCCTGAATACTCTTTTACTCTCTTTATTTTCCACGATCCTAAAACTGCTTCTAGATGCATTGACCAAGTCCAACTACTAAATAACTACTTCAGACAAAATAAAAAAAACTAATAATATTTAAACACATTTTGGATTACTTTCCAAATATTTTCCCCTTAATCCAAGACTTGTTTATCCAGGTTTTTCACTCCAAGCAGCTTGCACATCCCTTCGAACTTAACAGTGGAAAAAGGCTTTGTCAAAGAGTCTGGATGTTGATTCTCATTACTTATGTGCTGTAAAATTATTTCCCCATGCCGAACAAACTCTGTAATAAAATGATAGCGTATATCAACATGCTTGCTATGCCCATGAAAAACCGAATTCTTGGTGAGATCAATCGCAGATTTGTTGTCAATAAAAAGGACCACTGGACCAATACTCTCACTTGTCACTTGATTAAGAACATTACGAAGACAAATTTGTTAGATATATTTGATAATGTCATGGCTAATATGATTTATGTTTAGTTTTCAGATCTTACTTAACAGGACAAATCAGTACTTAACTGGGAATCAGTACTTATACTGGAAGTCAGACTTAAGGATATCAGTACTTATATTATCAGGAGATAATCATCAGAAGTTGGATATCAGAACTTAAGTGCTGAAGGACAATCAGATTAGGATAGTACCTGATTAAAGGAAAGAAGATCGAGATAAACATAAGAAGAGATATGCATGAAGAAGAGTTCCGTGAAGAATGGAATACTTGGAAGAAAGATATCTGATTGAATATATTTTAGGAAGCAGAATTATATTCCATATCAATTAGCGATTATCTTGTAACTGTGTAATATATAAACACAGACATAGGGTTTACACTATAAGTGTTATCATAGTCGAGAAGATTATTCATTGTAACCCTAGCAGCTCTCGTGATATTTGTTCATCACTGAGAGGTAACAGTTCCATACTGTAACAGAGTTTATTGTTCAATAAAGTTTGTTTTCTGTTACTTAAGATATTAAAGTTCGATTTGATTGTATTTTTACACTGTATTCACCCCCTCTACAGTGTGTGTGACCTAACAGTGGTATCAGAGCCTATCTGTTAACACACATACAGTTAAAGATCCAAACACAATCATGTCTGACACAGAAACTCCAACTAAGCCTACCAAAACTGAAGAACCTCCAAAGACACAAAATCCAAAGTCGGTATGAAACCATCAGAGTTCCATACTGAGACCATCTGAATATGCCATATGGAAGGTGAGGATGGACCATGTTTCTGGAAGCTACAGATCCAGAATATCTTGATAGAATCAAGGAAGGGCTCACAAACCACCAAGCTCGCTGTTGCAGTTGCAGGTGAGGCAGCAAAGACTGTACCAAAGGAAAAGAGTGATTATACTGCTGAAGATATCGCATCAATTGCTAAGGATGCTAGGTACGACACTTACTGCATAGTGCCATTGATAATGTAATGTCAAACAGGGTAATTAACTGCAAGACTGCTAAGGAGATATGGGATGCTCTGGAAACAAGGTGTCAGGGAACTGATACAATTAAAAAGAACAGGAAGACAATACTCACTCAAGAGTATGAACACTTTGACTCAAAGGCTAATGAATCATTGACTGATTTATATGATAGATTTGTCAAACTCTTGAATGATCTGTCACTGGTTAATAAGGAGTATGATCTTGAAGATTCAAACCTAAATTCCTGTTAGCTCTTCCTGAATGTTGGGATTTGAAGGCAACAACAATAAGAGACATTACAATCTTGATGAACAACTCTGATGAAATTATGGAATGCTCAAGACTCATGAACTTGAGATGGAACAAAGAAGCAAGAGGAAAGGAGGAAAGTCAAGGACAGTTGCTCTTAAGGCTGAAGAAGAATCCCCCAAGGCAGCTACCTCAAGGAAAGACAAGGGTAAAGCTCTGTTCACAAAGTCTGAAACTGAGTCATCAAGTTCTGAAAGTGATGATGACTCAGATTCTGAAAGCTTGCCTGAGCTGATGCTGATGAGGAGATGATGAAGCTGTGTGCTCTTATGGTGAAAGGGATCACAAAGATTGCATACAGGAAGTTCAGGAAGGGAAAGAAGTTTTCCAGGAAAGGCATAAGTTCTGATAAGAAGAATTTCAGAAGATCTGAAGGCAGAGGAGGAAGTCTGATAGAGGAGATTATACCAATGTCAAATGCTATAACTGTGGTGAGAAAGGCCACATATCTCCTGATTGCAAGAAGGTAAAGGGTGACAAAGGCAGGCTCTTGTCACAAAGCAGAAAAGCTGGACAGACACCCTCAGACTCTGAAAGTGAGGAGAACTATGCGTTGATGGCAATGCTGATAAAGAAAGTGCTGAGAGCAGTTCTGAAGCTGCTGAAAACAAAGGTACCTCAGACTACTTATGCTTTTCATACTGATGATATTAATGAGTTGAGAAGATATCTTAAAACCATGTTGTTAGTTATAGAGATCAAACTTTAACATGTGAAAGATTAACTTCTGAAAATCTTGCTTTTAAGAAAAGAAATGATTTCTTAGAAAAAGAGTTAGTTATGTTCCATCAAACTCAGAAGGATAGAGATGATGCTTTTTATGTTAGGGATGAAGTGCTAAAAATGAATGAATCTCTAAAAACTGAGTTAGAAAAGGAAAGAGAGATAATCAGGACTTGGACTAACTCTGGCAGAACAACTCAAAATTTGCTAAGTAGTGAAATTGGAAAGAGGGCTTAGGTTATGGAGAGGATAAGAATGATAAAGGAACTGTAGAAATTAAGCCTGTTGTTAGCAAAAGCCAAAGTTAAAACCTGTTAAGTTTGTAACTGTAAAGTCTGATAATGATAAATCAGAAGTTAGAGAGGGATTAACTTCTGACAAACTAAAACAGGAAAAGACAAGCTGAAGTAAACATAGGCTTAATGACTAAGAAGCAGCTTAAGCATAAGCTGAAAGATGTTAAGAATGTAAACAAGGTAAATCACCTAGGAAAAATAGGAATGGAAGGAAGGTTGTGAATAAAAGCAATGATTAAACCTGTTCCTGATGCTCCTAGGAAAACATGTCATAACTGTGGAAGTTCTAACCATCTGGCTTCTTTTTGCAGGAAGAATAAGAACATTAACTCCTTACCTTCAAATCAGGAGGTTAAGAGTCAGTCTGTTAGATATAAACACAGAATCCTTGTTTTCATTGTGGTAGAGTTTATGGCATTCCATTTATACTTGTAAGGAATATCATAGCCTTGTACTATGATTATTATCAATTAAAACCTTCTTTGAAGAAAGTTTCCATTGTTCCTTCTAGTGTAAATTCTGATTCAAAGTCTGATAGTGTAAGTTCTGATAAGAAAAATGTTAACATAAACTCTGATGCTAAATCCGCTGCAAATGTTAACAAACTTGATAAGGCCAAAGGATCCAAGCAAGTCTGGGTCCTTAAAACTAATCATTAGTGGTCTTTGTGATTGCAGGGCAACAGGAAAATATTCTAGTTCTGGACAGTGGATGTTCAGGACATATGACTGGAAATAAAGCCCTGCTATCAGACTTTGTGAGAAAGCTGGCCCAAGTTGTTTCTTATGGAGATGGCAACATTGGAAAAACATTGGGATATGCAATATCAATCTTGGGAATGTCATCATTAAAGAAGTAAGCTCTGGTCTCAGGACTTAAACACAATCTGCTGAGTATAAGGTCAAATATGTGACAGAGGTTATCATGTTGATTTCTTGAAGAACACTGTGAAGTTGTTGAGTAATCTAAAGGCAAAGTTGTTCTAAAAAGGATACAGGACGTGGTAACATTTATGAAGCTAAGCTTTCAACAAGTACTGATTGGTTCTGCAATCTGTCTGATGAATTAGAGCATCAATTGAAGAAGCTGGAATTGGCACAAGAAACTCTCTCATTTAAATTTCAACAATATAATGAGCTGGTCAAGAAAGATCTTGTGAGAGGACTGCCAAGTCAGTATTTGCTCCTGATGACCTTTGTGATTCTTGTTAGAAGGCCAACACAAAGAAAATCTTCATTCAAGGAGCAAGACGGAATCATCATTCTTGAGCCTTATCATCTACTACAATGTTGATCTATTTGGTCCAGTAATGTCATGTCTATTGCAAAGAGAAATATGCATTGGTCATAGTGGATGAGTTCACTAGATACACATGGTGTATTTCTTGCACACAAAAAGTGAAACTGCATCTAGCTTGATTGATCATGTCAAACATCTGGAATAAATTGGTCAAAGATTCTGTGAAAATAATAAGGAGTGATAATGGCACTGAGTTCAAGATTTGATAATGGAAGAGTTCTGCAAAAAACCAATGGAATTAAAGCAGGAATTTTCTGCTCCTGGAAACTCCACAGCAAAATGGAGTTGTTGAAAGGAAGAATAGAACTCTCATGGAAGCTGCACGTACAATGCTTGAAGAAGCAAGCTTCCAACCTATTCTGGGCTGAAGCTGTGCAGACTGCTTGTTTTACTCAAAATGCAACACTCATTAACAAGGCAGGAAAAACACCATATGAGATGGTGAAGAAAAAGAAGCCAAATCTGAAGTACTTTCATGTATTTGGATGCAAGTGTTTTGTTCTCAAGACTCATCCTGAACAGCTATCCAAGTTTGATCTAAAAGCTGATGAAGGAATTTTTGTTGGATATCCACTTTCCACAAAGCCTTCAGAGTCTATAATTTGAGAACAAAAGTGGTCATGGAATCTATCAATGTCTCTTTGATGACAGAAGATTACTGGTCTTGAAGATTTTATTGATCATGATCAGCTGAGATTTGAAAATGAAAACTCAAATTCTGATACTGAAAATCCTGACAGTCTAAGTCCTGATACTATAAACTCTGATGGATTAAACTCTGATGTTATTGAAACTATGGTGACTACGCCAAAGGAAGATGCACCTATGCAGGGGGAGCATACTCAAGATCATACCACATCTCAAGAAACATCAGAACATACATCTGGCTCTTCAAGTTTCTGATTCGTCAAGTTCTGATAAGCCAAGTTCTGATAGTGCTGAAAATCTAAATTCTGAAGAATCCAACTCAGAGAACATAGTTTCAGGGGGAGCATCAGAAAATGAAAATGAAGACAGCATGGATCATGGGGGAGCATCCAGTTCTAGAGAAAACCTTCCATCTGCAAGGAAGTGGACAAAATCACATACACCTGATTTGATAATTGGAAATCCTGATGCAGGTGTCAGAACTAGAACAGGTACTTCAAACGAATGTCTTTACAATTCTTTTCTCTCTCAGACTGAGCCAAAGAAAGTGGAAGAAGCTCTTCAAGATGCTGATTGGGTGCAAGCAATGCAGGAAGAGTTAAATGAATTTGAAAGAAACAAAGTCTGGACCCTAGTGCCAAGACCAAAGAATAGATCTGTTGTTGGTACAAAGTGGGTATTCAGAAACAAAACTGACAGTGATGGCATAATTACAAGGATAAGGCAGGCTGGATTGCAAAAGGATATTCTCAACAGGAGGGAATTGATTATGATGAAACATTTGCACCAGTTGCTAGGTTAGAAGCCATAAGGATATTTTTGGCTTATGCTGCTCACAAAAAGTTTACTGTCTTTCAAATGGATGTGAAAAGTGCTTTTCTCAATGGAGAATTAGAGGAGGAAGTATATGTTGAACAACCTCCAGGCTTTGTAGATTCCAAACATCCAGATTATGTATACAGGCTTGAATAAAGCACTTTATGGACTTAAGCAAGCTCCTAGAGCATGGTATGAGACTTTAGCTCAGTTTCTTCTGGAAAGTGGATTCAACAGAGGAACAATAGACAAAACACTGTTCTACCTCAACCATGGAAAGGACTTACTTCTGGTCCAGATTTATGTTGATGATATCATTTTTGGGTCGACAAATGACAGACTTTGCAAGAAGTTTGCCAAACTGATGCAGTCAAGGTATCAGATGAGTATGATGGGGGGAACTTAGCTATTTTCTGGGCCTTCAAGTCAAGCAGAATGAAGAAGGCACTTTTATTTGTCAAACTAGTACACCAGAAACTTGCTGATAGAAATTTGGAATGCAAGATTGTTCAAGTGCATCCACTCTCCCTGGCCACTTGCAACAAAACTGGATAAGGATACTGGTAAATCAGTAGATGGTTACTGATTACAGAGGTAGATTGGCTCTCTACTCTATCTAACTGCTAGTAGACCTGATCATCATGTATGCTACCTGTCTTTGTGCAAGATTTCAAGCAGATCCAAGAGACCTCACTTAAACACTGTGAAAGAATTTTCAAGTATCTAAAGGAACAGCTGATCTGGGATTGTGGTAGTCCTAGAGAATCAGATTTTAAACTAATAGGTGACTCAGATGCAGATTTGCAGGTTCAAATTGACAATGAAAAGCACAAGTGGAAGCTGCCAATTTCTTGGAGGCAGATTGGTTTCTTGGTTCAGCAAGAAAAAAAGTCAATTTTCACATCAACTGCAGAAGCAGAGGTATATGTTGCTAGCAAGGAAGCTGTTTGTGCACAGATTCTTTAGGATGAAGAATCAGTTACTGGATGATGGGTTAACATATTTCAAAATCCCTATTTACTGTGATAATCAAATGTGCTATTGCTCATGTAAAGGTAATCCTAGTTCAACACTCTATGACAAAGCACATCAGCATCAGGTATCACTTCATCAGGGAAACATGGGTATGAAGGTACCGGGAAATGCACTTGTTTCCAACAGATCAACAACTACAGAGTATCTTCAAAAACCATTGTGTGAAGCCACTTTTACAAGATTGGTAAATGAACTGGAATGGTTTCAGGTTCTTTCTCTAAATCTGCTTAGTTTTGTTCTGTTATATCAGACTTTATGATCAGTATTTACAGAATGTATCTCTTTGTGTATTCTGTGCTTAATTGACAAATGTGTTTAAGTACTGACTGTTGTCTGATATATGTTTCTAAACTCTGATAAGTGATATGTCTGGTTTAAGTACTATTCAATCCTATGAGGATAACTGTGCTAGATGCTGACCTAGTAGTCTTCAATAAACAAGGATCCCATATAGAGTAATTATTATTTCTGTGGAAATCTATTGACACAAAGCAATTCTGATAATTGAGCTTAGTTGAGTTTACTTTTGTCTATCTTATTACTAAGTCACAAATTAGAATAATGCTACTCTCTTTAAGTTCTGATACTAGTAAATCTGCTGAATGCACTAAGTGCTGATAAACCTCACTTATCAAAAGAAAAAGCAAAAGGATCAAAGAATAAAATCAGTACCCTTTGAGATCTAGAGTAAAAATGTGGAAGGGACGACCCAAGTGCATTGCTGGTATTAAGTAATATGCATCAGAAAGCAACTAAAATATTTCTTGGTGACTTTTCACACTCTATGATTACTGGAGAAATACTCTGATAATAGCATAAATTCTGATAAGCAGGTCGTGACTCACTTACACTGAGAAGCCACTGTGAAATGGACTTTAAAAAGATGCATAAAATTAGCACAAAATAGTTGAGGTGGACTCAAGCATGAACTCATTCATCAGTAGTGTTTCAGGATAATGACAGCTCATTTAGCAAAGGTTTAGTTATGCCTTATTTCTAAGATGTACTGAAGTGAATCAGACTTTACTCTTTGTCTGATATTTAGCTTAATGCACACACTAATCACTCCATATGAATGATGAAAATTACTGTGGTGATCTATGTTAGTTTAGATGAACAGTCATTGTGTTTCATTGCACAAATTTGATGACAAGTTCTGATTACATATTCTGATGATTAAGTTCTGAAGAATATAAATCAGAATTTGTGTGAGGACTTCCTAAGATAGGCATTCCTTTTTTCGAGTTAAGAAATATGTTCTGAGACGTTAAGTTCTGATATAAGTCTAAGTTCTGATAGTGACAGTCTAATTCTTTACTTGACTTATCGTGGATAAAATTTAATACAGTCTCGGTTCAAACTAATATGTGAAGTGGAAGATTAATAGTCACTATGGTTAGGGTTAGTGATATTCGTACTTGAACAGTCAACTTTTACTTGCTTCTTGTGCATTAAACCATGTTTTCTCTTTCCAATGAATGTTTTCTTTTTCCAAGTCTGGGGAGACGAGGTAGAATTAATTCTACCTATCAACATTAAATTTCTTTACGTCTCCTGGAATTCTCCTGTCTATATAAGCAACCACTTCACATCAGCCTTCCCATCAAATCTTTTCTCACAAACTTACCTTCATACTTTTTCTATCAAAAACACTATGGTCAGATACAACATGTTTTTGAACTACGAAACTTTCAATATGGAGCTAAGCTGTGCCGATTGGCGGCAAGAATGGCACGTCACTGCCATTCCTGATGAGATATGGGACTCTATCCCACAGGAGGTACTCACCCACCTCCTGTTCTTCTATATGGATTACCATGCCATCTGGAGCGATTGGAGGAGGAAAGGCTGGAAGCTCTCCGCCAGCAAGAGCGAATCATTCGACTCGTCATTTGTTTGTCGAGAGTAGGAAGAAGAAATGATTTATTTTCTTCTTCCTTTTTCTTCATCATCAGCCTTGCCCTGCTTCTTGAGCTAGGACTAAGGCTGTTGATGTTAGGTTTAGCAGCTTAGGGAAATCTTGTATAAATTCTAATGTACTTTCAATTTGATGAATGTATTCTCTTGATATATTAATGAAATTTGTTTTTGTTTCAAGATTTATCTCTGAGATATTTTGTAATGCATTGATAAATCCTGATAAATATTCATATTCTGATGACCATATAGATTCTAAGTTCTGATTTTAGTTTATCACTACTTACTCATCTAATTTATTTTGGTCATTTTCACTTGATTTATTTTCAGAATATTAATGTTGTAGTGAAAAATAATTAAATAAGTGGGAACGGTGTCAATTTTGAATTAAAACTGTTTCACCTTGATTAATGGAATATCTGGGTAAGTGGAACGGTTTTTCCTTGAAAAACTGCAAGTGGGTAATAAACAAAAGCAATAACTTTACATTTGTTACAGATGCTCCCAGAAAATAGTATCAAAAGTGTGGCTCTGTTAATCATCTAACTCACATTTGAAAAAGGTTGTTAGCAAGCTAGGAGTGGGAGTATGCAAGTATAATAAAGCAAAGGCTAATGTTCACTACTCATTCTCTGACAAGTTTGATTGTATACCTTGTAACATGAAAGTAATGACAAGTTGCCACAAGCTGAGAGTAGATCTTAAAGAAGTCAACATTGAGTCATCGGCTAAAAATGAAAATGCTCATCAATTAATGAATTCTATTCTTTTGAATCATCAAATTCTACTTCTACCAAATCTGTTAACAAGAAAAAAGTACCCAATACTGCTTGGGTAGCAAAACATACTTAATCCTCATTGTATTCAGGCAAAGTGAAGAAGGCCATATAGATCATAGACAATGGATGTTCAAGTCATATAGTAGGTGATAAGGCCCTGTTATCACAGTTTGAGAAAATGGTTGGCCCATTAGTGACTTTTGGAGACAAATACTGTGATATAATAATAAGATCAGTATTTGATAGAGACAGAACATTAACATGCTCCTCGCAAGTAGTGTCAATGCATTTCGTCGGCCGGAAATGTATAGGAAGGAAGCTCCAGGTGTTTCTAGTCCTGCTAGTATGGCATTCAAGTTTACTTCTACTTCGACATTTTTGCAGCCGAACATTTTTAGGGTTGGATGGGACCTGTACTGACCGGAATACGAACAATAACTGTACAGTGTACAGTGAATATGTCTATGTGTTGTTAATTATATGTGTGTTTATAGTTTATAAGCAGAGAGAAATGAAATGAGGGATGGAGAGAGAGATGGAGAGAAAGAGAGAGAGTGGGGAAGAGGACTGGGGAGGTGATGTTTTTATGTCACAGGGGACTGGGAGAGAGAATGGAGAGAGAGTACACCGTTAGATTATTTGTTTAGGGATTTAATAAGGTGCGTTGGATCTTATTAACATGGATCGATGACATGACACTAAATTCAACTATCATTGGTCGAATTTAGGAGTGCCAATTTATAACTTAATTGATTTATAATTTTTAAAATTATTTACACATTATTTAATTTTTTTAAAAGTACCCAATAAAATTAAATAAAAATAAAAATTCTCTTACCACATATATTTTTGTATTAAATAAAATTGCAGCTAGGATGATCTAATATGCCTTACCCGCACTCTCGTAATTATTTTTAAAAAAAAATTACAGTTTGTATGATAAATATCTAATTTTTTTAATGCAACAAATAAAATAAATTTGTTTGAAAATTCCTTTATCATATAAATACTTTTTGTAAGAACTAAAATTATATACAGAAACTATCAAAAATACTAATTTTTCTAATTTTATCATAAATTCCACCAATATGAGAGTGCGGTTAAATTTATCATAACTAGTATTTACTGTTTAGTCCCTTATTGATGTTTGGTTTACTATTTTAACTGTCACTAGTTATTTTAACAGTCATTTGGTTTGCTATTTTAACAGTCAACAAGTTATTTGACTCGTACTTTTACTAGCGTTTAGTATCATGCCGATATTTTTATTCTTTAAAAAATATTTATGAATTATCAAATAGTACGGATGTGAAGACCTGTATATATTACTGATATGAAAACATTTTCAAAAAATAATAACTTTATTTGGTTTGCTATTTTAGCACTCAACAAGTTATTTGACTAGTACTCCTTACTAGTGTTTAGTCCCATGTTGTGTTTCAATTTTTTTAAAAAATATTTGTGAATTATCCAACCATGCGGATGTCAAGACCTGTATATATTAGTGATATTACAAAATTTTCAGAAAATAATAAATTCATTTGGTTTGTTATTTTAACAGTCAACCAGTTACTTGACTAGTACTTCTTACTGGTGTTTATCTCATGTCGATATATCTATATTCTAAAAAATATTTATGAATTATCCAACCATATAGATATCAAGACCTATATATTAGTGATATGACAAAATTTTCAGAAAATAATAAATTCATTTGGTTTGCAATTTTAACAGTCCACTAGTTATTTGACTAGTACTTCTTACTGGTGTTTAGTCTCATGTCGATGTTATAATTTTTTAGAAAATATTTATGAATTATCCAACCTTACGGATTCAAGAACTGTATATATTAGTGATATGACAAAATTTTCAGAAAATAATAAATTCATTTGGTCTGCTATTTTAAAAGTCAACAAGTTATTTGACTAGTACTTCTTACAAGTGTTTAGTCCCATGTCGATGTTTATATTTTTTAAAAATATTTATGAATTATCCAACCATACGAATGTTAAGACCTGTATATTTTAGTGATTTGAAAAAAAAATCAAAATAATAAATTTATTTAGTTTGTTATTTTAACAGTCAACAAGTTATTTAACTAGTACTTCTTACTAGTGTTTAGTGTCATGCCGATTTTGAATTTTTTAAAAAATATTTGTGAATATCCAACCGTATGGATGTCAGGACATGTATATATTAGTGATATGACAAAATATTTAGAAATTAATAAATTATCTAGTCTTTTTATTTTAATAGTCAACCAATTATTTGACTAGTGCTTCTACTAGTGTTTAGTCTCATGTTGATATTTCACTTTTTTAAAGATATTTATGAATTATCCAACCGTACGGATGTCAAGACCTGTATATCCAATCGTACGGATGGCCAAATTTTAAAAAAAATCATTTGATTTGCTATTTTAACAGTCAACGAGTGATTTGACTAGTACTTCTCACTAGTGTTAAGCCCCACATCGATTCTTTAATTTTTTTAAAAAAATATATTGAATGAAGCACGTAGACGTGAAACTCTTTTAAGTTTCTTATAATTTTTCAAATATATTAAACAAATATTTAAATTTTAGAATATATCAAACACAAAAATTAAAATTCTCCCATAATGTATTTTTTTTCACCACCATAAATATTAGTACACGAATCTTGTTTTAGGGAGTTGTACTTTTACCTATTTTCCTTAAAAACTCAAACAAGATAAATTTTAAAATTTTTTATTATTTTTTACATGGTTAAAATCAATATATTTTAACATCCGTACGGTTGGATCGTCCAAAAATCATTTAAAAAATTATGTTGTTAAGCAGCATTGAATCTTGTTTCATGGAGTTGTACCTTTACCTCATTTTTCTTATAAAGTCAAGCAAGATAAATTTTGAAATTTTTTATTATTTTTTCACATGGCTAAAATCAATATATTTTAACATCCGTACGGTTGGATTGTCCAAAAAAGCATTTTAAAAAATTATTTCGTTAATCAGCAACGAATCTTGTTTTAGGGAGTTGTACTTTTACGTCATTTTCCTTAAAAACTCAAGCAAGATAAATTTTGAATTTTTTTTTATTTTTTTACGTGACTAAAATTAATATATGTTAAGAGCCGTACGGTTGGATCATCCAAAAAATCATTTGAAAAATTTATTTCGTTAATCGGCAACGAATCTTGTTTTAGGGAGTTGTACTTTTACCTCAATTTCCTTATAAAGTCAAGCAAGATAAATTTTGAAATTTTTATTATTTTTTTACATGGCTAAAATCAATATATGTTAACATCCGTAAGGTTGGATCGTCTAAAAAATCATTTGAAAAGATTATTTCGCTAATTATCAACCAATCTGAATTTTAGATGTTACACAACGGTTTCAGCAAAATACCGTTGTGTGATAAATTCTCACAATCGACGGTTCTCATTCTTCCAACTAAGCAATCTAAGTAAAATCAATCAACGACTCTCATTTGCCAACTCAGCGATCGAAGTGAAATAATTTCCACCAATCAGGTGGTGCCATGATTTCTTGTAAACAGACGACAGTTATTCTGTCAAAATTGTAAAACCGTTGTATGATGCTTCTCTGTTGACTCCTTTATACAATAGACTCCGTAAACCGTTGTTTATATGTATATTTTGTAACAACTGTTGTTTCAAATTAGTCCAAAACCATTGTCCGAGATTACCATAAGTTAGCTTATTAACAACGATTTTGGACTGTTATGTTAAAGATCTATGACAACAGTGCAATTTAAGAACTGTTGTCTACCTGAATAAGAGGATGCCACAGAGACAAGTCTTTCAAAAATCTGCTATAATCGTTGTTCTACATGTTGTCTAACAACAGTTATTCTTGAAAAAAAAAATCCGTCGTCTCCTAATTTGGGGCAACGGTTTTTTGGTCGACCGTTGTTTCATAGGTGTTGTGTGATTGCAAATTTCTTGTAGTGCAACTACGAATATATATATTCGACATAAGCTTTCTTAATCAATCACTTAGTAGCGCTATGTCTATGTAAAATGTTATGGAGGTAATTTCAATTGCTTCCATAAAATGTAGTTTTTAAAAGCTCTTACTGAATGATACACTTCACGCTCTTTAACGCTTGAAAATATTGAAAAACATATTTTCAATTATATAGACTGTAAATCTGATTGTTTGGTTGATAAAAAAATTGATTATATGTCTCAATGCAGTACATTCCTTTTTGTAATACCAAGAGCCATAGAAATGAACTGGTCGGATACTGTCCATAGGATCCCTATTATGTCCATTATGTTTGGTGAGATGGATAACCTCCTTGCATAACCCAAGATTTGAATCTTAAAAAATAGGGATTCAATTGATAAAATCGGAGCACTATACAAACTTGAAGTTGGATACAATTATTATTTTTAAATTGCATACACTTATACACTTAAAGTACTGTTATGCAAGCTATTCATCTGCAAGTGAAGTTCTCTTAAAATGCTTTGCAACTATGCAAGTGATATTCTAAGCTCTTAGGAGATTTTCACCCAAGCCCATAAAAACTGTGGTACATGAGGGACCTGAAACATAATTCTCAACCAACTAAATTAGTCGAATACCCCAGAGAAAAGTAATTAAACAAATTTTAAACTTTGACATCGAATTTCATATTTTACCCAAACTTCCGACGATTTATCAGTATTAATTCATTTTAAAGTATACCACATAACTATATATTCTTTATTCATTTATGATTAGACAACGAAAATTTGGTCGAATTTAGCAAAATTCGATAAAATTTGTTGGTCAAATTTAATGGCTTTTCTTGCACTAAAACTACTAAAATAAAACTGATAAATAAATTTAGTTGATGAATATAGGTAAAGTAGTTAGCGAACCTACTTGTAAAAATTAAATTTGAGTTTGCATTAGCATAACCATAACTAATACTCCCTCTATCCCAAAATAAGTGTCGCTTTAATTTTTGACACGTTTTTTAAGGTACTAAAAAAGATATTTGCATATATTTTTTCAAAAAAAAATTCTTGAATTAAAATTTTACATTTATATTTTTATTGAGAAAAGAAAATTTATAAAAAAATATATACAAGTACCTTTTTTTAACACCTCAAATACTGTCAAAAGTGAAAACGACACTTATTTTTTGGGAGGGAGGGAGTAATTACACACAAATAGGAATGAATTTAGTTAACCTCCTTGAGTCGGTCTGAATTGATGAAATATTGACTCTATATATCACAATAAGCTGTATCTTATATATAGGGATAAATTAGCATGTTTAGAAATATGCTACATATTGGTATTGATATGAGCTAATGTTTGCAAAAACATGTGAAATCTAGAAATGGTAATTAAAAAAACTAAACTGAATCTTTCAACTAGTCTACCTGAATCATTGCTTAAAAAATTTATACCAGATAAGTAGATCTATTTTTAGATTTATAGTTCTAAGCTAATTTAATTTAACTAAAAATCAGGATAATCGAAATTTATTGGTCAAATTTAAATGTTTCTCTTGCACTAAATTAACTAATAAAAGGAAACTAATTAAGAAGTACCTACATTTGAGATATAAGATATAAGAGAATACTATTATATACATTTGAGGAAAATAGTAGGGCACTTAGCACACCTACTTGTTAAAAGTTATGGTTAGTTTTGGATTGGCATAACCATTATTTAATAATGATACGAAGGAGGGAATTTAGGTACCACTAAGAGATATAAGGGACAATTAATTTAGTATGCTTAGTTATATGCTGCAATATTACCGTGAGCCACAAAACTTTTGAAATTTAAATTGTTAGCAAAACTTAAACCAGATCATTCAAAAACTCTACAAGCAGAGCTATTTCCATGGACGGATATTGTCCATGGAATCCCTATGTGCTTAGTGAGATTGATAACCTCCTTGCATAACCCAAGATTTAAATCTCAAACAGTTCCCCAGAGGGCTTCAATTGTAAAATCTAAAAGTTGTTAAAATCGGAGCACTATACAAACTTGAAGTTGGATCATTATGCTATATGCTTAGCTATATGCTACAATTGTTGGGATTTTAATCTAAATTATATGTTTAAAGTTATTGTTTTATTTATTTGAATAAGTCAAATAAGTAGCAGTAGGGTTAGTAAGTGGATTAGTAGTGGAAGTAGTAGTCAGTTAGGTTTATTACTGGAGAAATAATAGGAAGGAGTTGGTGGTTTAATGCTGCAACTTGTTATTTTAGTTCTATTTAAACTATCACCTGTAATCTTTCATTTGATAAGAAGAATATACAAGTTTATTTTCTCGGGTGAATTATATGTTTAAGTTATTGTTTTATTTATTTGAATAAGTCAACATGTTTTATTTATAAGTAGCAGTAGCATTAGTACGTGGATTAGCAGTGGAAGTAGTAGTTAGTTAGGTTTATTAGTGGAGAAATAATCGGAAGGGGTTGCTGGTTTTATGCTACCACTTATTATTTTAGTTCTAATTTTCTCGTGAACACCAAGTGTAGAATATAAGAAGAGATTTAATGTATATATATTTATAAGCACCTGTAATAAACACACAATGAACACTTATTTTGAAAGAACTAGGAAGACATTTTGTTATTAAGTCTGTTTCTCCGCCACGGACAACAATATGTCTTCTGGAATTTCTTGATAAATGGCTGTCAATGCCACATTATCCTGCCTTGGATCAATTACACCATTTGGATCGCTATTCTCAATAGCTTCCAAACGCCTTGTGCCCGCATGAATATCTTCATTTTTAATGACCACGCCGTGTAATTGTTTTTGGCCAACATAGGATAACTGAGTTCGACAACACCTTCCTTCATCTTTGGCACGTCAATGCTTGGTATTCGAGCTAAGTAGTTTATGCCCAAGTACAGGCGAGAGGGAAACAAGCATGGACGTGACAAAGATGAAGGAAGGGGTTGTCGGATTCATTGCCTATGTTGGCCAAAAAAACAATT
>NW_027421277.1:0-10346 GCF_009905375.1 Apium graveolens | reverse complement strand
AGTTGCTTCTGAAGATGTAGAAATCATTTCATTTACATATGCCTACGGCAAGACTATTGTTTTTAAATAATTGTTTTTTGTTCCCGATTGTGATAATTTATTCCCATGTTAAACTTGGCTGATTTTCATTATTATTGAGAATAATGTTCTTATTCTTAGAGATAATATTCTTTACGTGGTGCTTTAAATAATGGTCTGTTATATATGCATAATTTACTTCGATTGAACAAACTAATAAAGAAAAGGGATGAAAAACATCACTTTATGCTTGCATTGCCGTCTCCATTTAGTAGACATAGGAGACTGCAAATTTGCTAGGAATGGTACACACAGATTATGTGGACCAATGTCTAAGCAAGCCATGGGTGATTTTCATACTTCATTACTTTCATAGATAGATCTAGATTTGGATATGTTTGATGAAACACAAGTCTGAAGCCTTTGAAAAGTTCAACAATATGAGTATGAAGTGGAGAAACAAACCAAACATAGTATTATAATCTCGATTATCGAGGTGGTGATACTTTAATGGAGTGTTTCTAGATTATCTCAAAGTAAATGGTATAGTCTCCCAGTGGACTCCTCCAGATTGGTATCTGAAAGGAGAAATCGAACTTGTTAGACATAGTTCGGTCCATGATAGCTAGCAAATCTTCCGTATTCCTATGGGGTTACATTGGAAACCTCAGCATATTTACTGAATAAGGTGCCTTCCAAATCTATTCCTCAACTCCGTATGAGATATGGAAAGAAAGGAAACCGAGTCTTAAACACGTTAAGATTTGGGGATGTCCAGCTTATGTCAAGTAAGTTGACCCAGATAAGCTAGAATATCGATCCGTAAAATGTAGTTTTATGGGATATCCTAAAAGACTTTAGGGTATTACTTTTACACCAATCATCGGGTGTTTGTATCCAGACATGCTACCTTCTTGGAAAAGGAGTTTATCCTTGAAGGAAACAGTGGGAGCGAAATTGAACTTGATGAAGTTCAAGAAGCACAAACTACTACGGATCAAGTGGAAACACCTGTTCTGACTGAACAACCTTTTGTGGAACAGCCCATTCATAGATCAGGGAGAGTGTCTCGCCAACCTGAGAGGTATTATGGCCTTGTCATTGAGAATGACAATGAGTTATCGATCATTGATGATGACGACCCTGTGACCTATAATGAGGCTATGAGTAGTGTTGACTCAGAGAAATGGCATAGTGCCATTAAATCCGGAAAGAAATCTATGTATACGGGATACAAAAGAATGATTAGAGCAGATGGCCAGGTGGAGACCTTTAAGGCCAGGCTTGTGGCAAAAGAATTCAAACAAAGGAAATGGATTGACTTTGATGAAACCTTTTACCTGTAGCCCTGTTAAAATCAGTTCGGATTTTGCTTGCGAATGCTGCTTACTACGACTATGAGATCTGGCAATTAGCCAGATGGTTTTCTTTCCAAGAGAAATGAAAACCTAGTGTGTAAGCTGCTGTGAACCATATGTGTTTAAAGCAGGCTTCTCGAAAGATGGAACATTCTATTGATGAGACAATCAAAGAGTTTGATTTTATCAAAAACGAAGATGAACCATGCGTCTACAAAAGGGTTAGTGGGAGCGCGATAACATTTCTTGTATTGTATTGAAATAGAGTTGACACACATAACATAGCAGACCCACTCACAAAGCTACTTTATGAAAGTCACTTTGATCGTCATAAAGACAAGATGGGTATTAGATACCAGAGTGATTGGCTTTAGTACAAGTGGGAGATTGAAAGGAATATGTCCTAAGTCCAATCATGTATTAGGATTTAGGAATAACTTTTATGTAATTTGTTTTTTAAATTTCATTGATATTAATAAAGACTTGTTTTGTTTTTATTACGAGCTTTATCTATTTAAGTGTTTAAATAAGATATACCATAGTTTAGAGTAAAGCTTTTTATGGATTATGATGAGATCATAATAGTGAGACCTAAAAAGATAACTCTAAAAACTTAAATAGTTCCTGGTCATAGGATTACTAACTGGTAATTAATAATCCGCAAAGATCGGTACATACTATGCTTGCTTCATTATGAAGGATGTCTGTTCTCATAGACATTTGTGGTGACACTATAGCTAGTATGTAGGTGCTTATTATGGAATAAGTTCACTGAACATGACTCGCACAGCTGAACAACTGATGGAGTTCACTCACGTGTCAGCAGTTGTTCACATAGTGATAGTTGTACAAGTATCCTTAGACTTGAGGTCATCATAGTCATCTTGTGTACACTGAACTATGATTTGGTTTAGTTCTTAGTCTCCAGGGACAATTATTAGGGCTCTTCTGGGTATAGGAATTTGTACACGAAGATAGTGTATGATCAATAAAGGATCTACCCCTTCCAGTGAAGGAAGCGAATGTTCAAGGCTGATCCACTTATGCTAGTTCAGGAATCTCTGGCCAGAGTAAATAAAATTAGAAAGGAGTTTCTAATTTACATAGAACTACGCATAGTAAATGGTAAGCAAAGTGATTGAATTAGATAGGCTTGACACGAGATCCATGCCTTGTATTTAATCGGGACATTGTAGGGTAGAAGGAGTTTATTGTACGGTAACTATTCACTGAATAGGTTCTTGGTATTCTAAGCAGTGAATTCATATTATCCTAGTCGCGATATGCTGAGAAGTATCCCTCACGATGTAGAATAAATGTGATTAATTAATTAATCATATTTAATAAATTAGAGAATTTATATAAATAATGATAAAATAGTTTTATTATTATTTATTTCTACTACCGGCTTAATATTGAACCTACAGGGTCACACCATAAAAGAGAATGATTTAATGGTGGAGGAATTAATTAATAATGGCTAATAATTATTTATTTATGAAATAAATAATTAATTGGCAAATTTAATAATTGATTAAATGAGATTTAATTGATTATAAATTAATTAAGAAAAGTTCTTAATATTATTAATTAAGGATTTAATTTTTGGAAATTAAATCAAGAGAGAGATTATTTCTAAAGTGTTTAGAAAAAGGATTAATAATTAAAAGGTATTTTAATTATTAATGAGAATAATAAATGGGATAATAATATATTATTTATGGGAAATTTCAGCTGAAAATTTTGCCTATAAATACCTATTATAGACCCTATTTTATTCTAACCCCATCGAACCCGAAAACCCAAAAAGTTTGGAAAACCCATTCTCTCCACCTCCTTCCTCCTCCTTAACATCGTTTTCTTGGTGGATACCGGTGGAGTGCTTCACACTTGAGGAGCAACTGCTAAGGATCTCTGATCGTTGTCTCCGAATTATTTTTAAAGGTTAGATTCGATCCCTCGAATTTTTATTCACGATTTATATGCTTTTATTTGGATTTTGTATGTGTAAAAGTGTTTTGCCATGCCCCCGCTGCATTTAAAATCCAACAGAAAATTGAATTCTCGACCCGAACTGGTTCTTCCCGACCGATTTGCAGAGAATTTTAATTAATTTCTGATTTTTAATGATTAATTATAATTAATTAAATAAAATTAGGCTATTTATAGTAGTAAAATTAATACTCCTAAATAAAATTAAGACCCTAATTCTACATCTTTTAAAATTAATAGGTACCTAATTTTATAATTTTTTAGTATTAAAATTTAATTTATAAATATTTATATATGCAATATATATGCCAAAATTTCCCAAAAATTGTGAATAATGCAAATACAAGGAAATGGTATAAAAAAGTCCTATAATTTTATAAATATAAAAATGTGATTTTTGTGGGGGTTTTAACACCCAATGGGGCCCGGAAAAGTCATTTTTTTCGCAAAACGAGAAAATTTATAAATACCTAGATGTTTAGAATAATGCGATGGTAGAAGCCGTTTGATGAAAATAAGGCCCATTATTTTATTTGAAACCTGGTTTAAAATCATGATTCGGGCCGTAAAACGTTTGAAATGAAAGCTATAAATGAAAAATAAAATACCTGAAAAATATCTTAAAAATACCGGACGATACAGAATGCATGTAACACCAATTAGGGTTTGACAGATAATTCCACATAAATGACACATTACAACGTGATGTTTGGCTTGTTATAAATTCCAGTATGCTTTTTTCCACAAGTTTTGTAGTCAGGTATTGGTGGTCGGATAAGTCTTTGTTGATTTGGGGTTGGGAGTCTGTTACCCATCCTCTGGTTGCCCTGCTCTGTCCTTCTGAAATTCATATTTCCCCAGGCTTGAAATCCCGGCCTTCTATTGGAGCGGTTCTGAAAACTTCCTGGTCCCTTTTTCCCTTTGAGACGCTTCACTTTCTCCCTCAATAATCATGGCCTTCTGAACTACGGCTATATAGGTCGTCAGTTCGAACACTGCTACTATGTTACGGATCCACGGCTTCAATCCCTGCTGAAACCTCTTGGCTCGCTTTTCATCAGTATCAACCTGCTAGGGAACAAACCTAGCCAATTCTGTGAACTTGGCTTCATAGTCCGTGACTGACAGATTTCCCTGCTTCAACTCCAAGAACTTAATTTCCATTTGATTTTTTATGTAACAGGGAAATATTTCTCCCAAAAAGCTCGGTAAATCTATCCCAATTCACTACACCCTCACCTTCCAGTGCTTTCTTAGATTTCCACCAGTAATTGGTCTCTCCCTTCAAGAAGTAACTAGCAAAATCCATCTTTTGGTCTTCTTCAACTTTAAAAACGCAAAGGCCTTCTCCATTTCTTTTAACCAAGCTCTTGCATTAGTAGGATCCGCTGACCCGTCTAATTCTGGGGGCTTCTATAACACCCTTCAAATCCGGGGTATAGATTTGGGGCATTATTAATAACGACTACAAACTAAACCTGCACAAGCAAATATAAATATGATAATTACCCCGAACTACTGCTACTCAGGATCTTTTAAGGTTAAGAGTTGAAAAGAAGAACAACACGCTAACTTTATTACAAACCCTAATGAAAACAATATGTCTCAAGAACTCTCCTTGTTACAAAACTTTATTCTATCTACATTCTCACCACACAACTTTTATTCAAACCACACAAACTTTTATACAAACCATAATACTACTTATCCTGTTACACCTGATCTGGTAACTCAAAGCTCTCTTCGGGAATAGGGATGAACACTCTTGGTATAAGAGGGTCCCGCTGCTTGACTCGCTTCTTGACTACGCGGGTTCTGATGGGTTTCATTCTCTACCTTAACTGTAAAACAATAGAAATAACAATAAAAGGGGATGAGCAAAAATTGCTCAACAAGCCTGCAACAATATATATATAGTATAAAGAGAGAAGAATAAGTGAACCAATAAGCTGCTGGTTTGAACAACCGTCTGTATCTGGATAGAATAATAATTTGCCAATACTGGCGAGTGCCAAATGAATAAGACTGGAAACAAGAACCAACATATGCACTATAACCTGCTGATCAGTCAGGATACAGTATGGATCTATACCCAACTGCATAGACCCAACCAACATAAGAAGTACTCAGGCAAATATGGCCTATTAATTAAAGGTCTGGGTAAAACCCAGCCCGTATCGTAACCATCCAGTCCAAATCTGAGCATCCGGAACAATCGGAATGCTTTTGATGTATCCCAACATCAGGATATATCCGAGTATATGTAACAAGGGTAAAAGTATAGAAATATGAATAAAGGATTCAATAAATTGGGAGAAATGAAGAATCGAAATGAAATAGAAACAATTCAATAATTGTGTAACAGTGTATATGAACAAGAATTATCAAAGGTAACTGATATGGAAAAATGGGATATAATTCACTATTCTGAATTTAGAATCATAGAAAGATAGTCGTTTAGAATCAAAGGTCTCTAGCTTAATCTGCCTTGCTGACACTGAACCAATCATAGAAAGATAGTCGTTTAGATAACTTACTACATACGCGTATCTCGAATTGATACTACGCAACCCTATCAATCTACCCATGCATTTCTATCTGACTCGCATATATACACATATAATTATATTGCACGTATAGTTCATATAATCACGTAAAGCACATAGCACATAAGGCACATAATTAATTTTTAGACTTATAAATATTTTGGGATCGATACTAGACTCATACCTGTATTAACTAACCCTATCTGATTTTATTACAATTTTTTGGGATTTATTTGACTCGATTATACCCCTATTAGGGTCTATAAACCATTAAGTAATACAAGACAACCCTATTTTGAAAGAAATTATGACTTACAATTATTTTTATTGGATTCGTTTCATTTTTCTGAGTCTAGGGTCTTTGTTTCGCTCAAATCGGACTAACGGTTTAATTATTATGAATTAAACAATATTTAATTAATTAATAATAATTATAAATAATTAATTATAATTAAATAATCCTTAATTATATTTTAAAATAATTAATTAATAATTATTGTATTTTAAAATAATTAATGCCTAATTATTATGATTAATTAAATTTTATTACAATTATTTACAAATTATTATTACTTACTCGATCGGATCGATTATTTACAAATAATTAATCAATACGATAAACTGATACGCTATTTATCGAATAAATAAATATTACTCGAATCATAACCTAACTCAACGATTAACTACTCGTATAAATACGAGCTACTCGCGATTTTCGAATAACTATCGAATTGTTATTATTATTATTATAGCTTATACGATTTATTAATCAATTTACGATCAGTATTTAATTATTCGATAGGAATAATACGATATTCTTCGAATAAACATCGCTCGATTAATAACTCTCACTTAAAAACACGACTCGAATAGGTACGAGTTACTCGGAATATTTAACTAATTAACGAATTATTATTCATATTATTCGATTATTTTTAATCCTTATTTATTAATTAATTACCTAATTATTAATTAATTACCTCATTATTAAATAATAGATAAATAATTAAATAATTAGATAAATAATTAAATAAATAATAAATAATTAATTAAATTTCAATAGCTAAATCAATAAAATAATTTAGAAATTAATTATAATATTTTTCAGAATTTAAATCTAATTTTTATTTGATTTTTAGAATTAATAAAACTGATTTCTGTTTTTATATAATATAAATAATTAAATCATTATTAATCTAGAATCACAAAAACAGAATTCAGGTTTAGGGTTTTTGGATCAAACCCCGGGTCAAAACCGGGTAAGAAACCGGGTCGAACCCGGGTCTTCAAGAACAGGCTGCCCGGACGGAAAACCCGACGCCGGCGGGCTGATTCCGGCGAGCTTCGATTCGACAACGAACCACAACAACACCTCGACTCCTCACCGTTTCTTCATGTTCCTGTTCCACAGCAACACAGACACGACCTTTCTCCTCCTTCCTCATCGAACACGACGCCGGAAAGATCGAGAACGCCGCCGCGACGGCAGTTCTCCGCCGCGACGGCGGTTCTCCGACGAACCTAAATCCTAAACGAAATCCTATGAAACCGGTGCCGTTCGACTCGCAACACGATCTACAAGCCTGTACTAACAGAATCTTCTAACAACTAACACGAATCAAAACCCGAATTCATGAATTAACCCGAAAATTACGAATTAAAAATCGACTAATCTAACAGCAAAAATGAATACAGGAACTGATAGAGAATCAAAAGAGCTTCACAACGAGTACTCACATGATCAAATCAGTGCACGTTTTCACGTTCAAACTTCGGTTTGATTCCAAGAACTCCAAACCCTAATTTCAGAGAATTGGGAATTTTCTTGATTTTTTTCTGATTTTTTATGATTAATTAACTAATTAATTACTAATAATTAGTTATTTATATTTATGCAAAATAATACCCCCAAATAAATATAAGGGGCTAATTACACTCCTAATAAAAATATTTGGCCCTAATTTTTATAATTTTTGGGTATTAATTATGACTTTTTAAATATCCAATAAATACAAAATAAATGCTAAAAATTTCCAAAAATTATGAATATTACAAAAATGCAAAGAAAAATGATGTATGATAATTTCATGATCATATAAAAATAAAATGTGATTTTTTTGGGGGTTTTGGTACCCGAAGGGGTCTGGAAAAGTCGTTTTTCGCGAAATAGGTAAATTTGTAAAACGTCTAGGGGTTCAAAATAACGATATGGTATAGGTTGTTTTTGGCAAAGTAGGGCCAATGATTTTGTTTGGAATACGGGCGTTTAAAACATGGTTTGAGCTGTACGGGTTTTGATATAAAATAATAACTTACGATAAAACACTCAATAAATATTCAAAACACGTTTGGATCAAAACAGACAACTCGTAACACATAAGTTAGGGTTTAATGACTCAACACATTTAATCACATAATAATACACATAATTTATCTTTATTATGATATAATACAAGCGTAATTTCTCGATCGTTACATTCTCCCCTCCTTAACAGGATTCTGTCATCAGAATCATATTATGAAAATAACTGAGGATACTTTTCTAACATTTCACTTTCGAGCTCCCAGGTTGATTCTTCAACCACTGGGTTTCTCCATAAAAGTCTCACTAATGACACAGACTTATTTCTTAATACCCTTTCTTGCCGATCTAGAATTCTTATCGGCTGCTCTACATATGACAAATCTGTCTGAAGTTCTATTGGTTCATATTCTATTACATGCCTTGTATCAGGGTTGTACTTCTTAAGCATAGATACGTGAAATACGTTGTGAATATACTGCATATGGGGTGGTAGTGCTAACTCGTACGCAACCTTTCCAACTTTCTTCAAAATTTCAAATGGTCCGACATAGCGAGGTTTCAATTTGCCTTTGTTGCCAAACCTAGTTAATCCCTTCCATGGTGATACCTTTAGCAGTACATGTTGCCCTTCCTAATAGTTCATATCTTTTCTGGATTGATCTGCATATTTACGCTGTCGATTCTGTGCTGCTTCAAGTCGCTTTCGTATAAGTTCTACTTTTTTCTTGGTCTGCTGAATCAATTCTGGACCTAGAATCTTGCGTTCTCCAACTTCATCCGAACATGTAGGTGATCTGCACTTTCTCCCATATAAAGCTTCATAAGGTGGCATTTCGATACTCGCTTGATAACTGTTATTGTAAGAAAATTCCACTAGCGGTAAATGTTCGTCCCAATTACCTTCAAAGTCTATTGCGCATACACGTAGCATATCTTCGATTGTTTGAATTGTCCTTTCACTTTGCCCGTCCGTTTGGGGATGATAAGCAGTACTCATGTTCAACTTGGTTCCTAGACATTCTTGGAATTATCTCCAAAATCTCGAATCGAAACGGGGATCTCGATCCGATACAATCGATACGGGTACTCCATGACGTATTACGATTTCCTTGAGATATAAGTGCACTAACTTGTCCAGTGAAAATCTTTCGTTGATCGGAAGAAAATGTGCTAATTTCGTCAATCGATCAATGATAACCCAAATTGCATCATGATTTGCTTTCGTCTTTGGAAGTCCCACTACAAAATCCATGGCTAATTGTTCCCATTTCCATTCTGGAATATCTAGTGGTTGTAGTAGTCCGCTCGGGCGTTGATGGTCAGCTTTAACTCTTTGGAACGTATAACACTTGCTGACCCATTCCGCTATCTCTTTCTTCATATTTGGCCACCAAAAGTTTTCCTTCAGGTCTCTGTACATCTCTGTGCTTCCGGGATGAATCGAATATCTTGAACTATGAGCGTCTTGTAAAATTTCCGATTTCAATTCCGGTACGTTAGGTATCCAGATCCTTGAAGCAACTCGAAAATTCCTTTGGCATCCTTCTGACTGGTAACTCTTCTCCTGTTAAATTGTCGATTTCCTGGTCCATTACTTCTTTCTAACACCTTCTTATTTTCTCCAATAGTTCCGGCTGAAAAATCATAGCATAAATCCTTTCAGTAGAGTTTTCTGGAATACGAACTTCAATCTCCAATTTATCGAATTCCTTGATTAAGTCCTCTGAAGATGTTAACAGATTCAATCGTTCCTTTCGACTTAACGCGTCTGCTACTACATTGGCCTTGCCTGGATGATAATTTATTGAAACATCGTAATCCTTGATTAACTCTAGCCAACGTCGCTGTCGCATGTTAAGTTCCTTCTGGGTGAAAATGTACTTCAAGATTTATGATCCGTATAAATCTCATATTTTTCGCCGTATAGATAGTGTCTCCAAAGCTTCAGTGCGAATACAATTGCTGCTAGCTCAAGATCGTGTGTCGAATATTTCTGTTCATGCGGCTTTAACTGTCTAGAAGCATATGCGATCACGTTTCCATGTTGTATCAAAACACATCCAAGTCCTCGATAAGAAGCGTCGCTGTATATGACAAAGTCTCCTTGATCATCAGGTAAACAAGCAC
>NW_027421276.1:0-33303 GCF_009905375.1 Apium graveolens | reverse complement strand
TGCTTTCATTTTTTCTGTTTATCCCGCGTTAAGTTCCAGACTATTTTGAGTTTTCCAAGAATATTTCATTACAGTTTGATATAATTGTTATTTACGACTGATTGTTCTTCCTTTCATACATTTTACCAGATGTTCCCTTATGATGGTGAATTTGATTATTGATGTTATTGTTGAATGTTGAATGTTGTTCGTAGATAAATAGTTTGTAGCAAAATCAATAAAAATTAAACCATGGATATCATCAACATATATTGACTCGAAAATCAAACTTAAACTCATTTAGGATTTTTGAGAGGAAATAATTATAAGGTTGGAAACATATAATGGTCTTACAAGTTATAACTTAAAATAAACGAGGTGAGAATTATTTGAATACACTTAATGTTCATAAAATGTTAAAACATTAACAGATTAAACCATTCAATAAAGCTCACAAAATTTAGACATTTACTTTTTGGATATAGAAAGACAAATAATTAATGTGATTTTAATTTTTATGAAATAACAAATATAAATTTAAACAACATGATAATATGAATGTTTACTGATATACACACTGAATAAACTTTTAAAAAACTCATTTCCACCGTAGCATACATCAAGGGATTTTGTTAATCATTAAACCTATTAATATTAAGATCAAGATTAAGATATACTTGAATCAAAGTATTTTCATAATCATCAATCACTATAAATAAATACCTCATTATCAGAATGAATATCTAACATTTGTTGCTTATAAGAAAGATTTTCCTAATATAGTATCATTTATTTATGCCTTCAAATACGGGATTGTGAAAGATTATAATTTTGTTTAGATTTAGAGTAGTAAATTTACAAAATATATAACAAAGGTTATTTTATAACCTAATTCTGTAACCCTAATGTTATATCACCACAGTTAAGCATTAATCGTAATTATGTTTGAAAACTCAGAACACTAGACAAATTTCACATTAACTAGAAGATTAAGGTTCCTATGACTAGAATGTGGCCATCAATTTATTCTGACAATGACTCATTATATTGATATAGTCTAATTCTTCTGGATGCCGAGGTAGAATTTCTGTACAACACATGTATCAATAAATTTTTTATATTATGCATTTTGTGGTAACATGAAACTATAAATTTGACGAATATAGTTGTTTCAATAATTGTCATTTACATGCCACCATTGGTTCCGATATATGGGATATTTTTGAAAGATATAACTGAAGGAAAAGTGTATGAAATTTCAGATTTCTTGAATAATAAGAATACAAGAAAGCATAGGTCTATATCTTCCAAATTATATAGCACGTTTAATAGAAAAACCATTTAACTTAATGAAAGATGGCACTACGTTGCCCGTGTTTTAAATTATAATGCAAGGACATGTTATGTATTTTTGTATTTTGAACATATGTTATGAATTTTCTAATGGTTATATGAGGATAAATGTAGCTCTAACTTATTGCATCTCAATTTATCTCTGTTACTAATTTTTTTAGTGTTCATATTCGATAAGTAAAGTAGTTGACAAATAAGTATTTCAATGTAAAAAATACCTTAATCTTTCTTATTAGCACCAGTATGGCCTAATGCGACAAAAGTAACCTATTAGAATGAAGGACGTAAATAATTTAATACTGTCTCACTCTTACTTCAATTTTCCATTCTCATTAATGGTGGATTGGCATGATGATTATCTTATGATTCCTAAAAATTTAAATATTTTCCATCATTTCCTGATTTGCCCAAGTATATCATTCTAGCGTATTCACCTGGAAACAGTTGAGGAATGGAACTTCCCATTGTAATGGTCGATCAATAGTGCAAGAGTCCAAAGAATATTCTGAAGACTAACTACATATTATAGTACAATGTATAGTGTATAAAATGGTAATTATGTAAAGGTTCAACCTCCTCATCTATCTTTTCCTGATAGGCTTTATATCAACCATTTTTTTAGTATCTAGTTGGAAATCTTACGCCTCATGTTCAGAATAAAATTCAAATAACTCATTTTCAATCAAGCTCTAGTAGGCTGCCAGCTGAAATTTGATGCACAGGATGAAGCCCAATTTTGATATATCGTTAAAATTCGAAGATTGAAAAGTCATTTTATTATGTACTGATTCATGATAGTAATCTGTTAGATATATTTGATAATGTCATGACTAATATGATTTATGTTTAGTTTTCAGATCTTACTTAAACAGGACAAATCAGTACTTAACTGAAATCAGCACTTATACTGAAGTCAGAACTTAAGTTATCAGTACTTAAGGTTCAGGAGATATTTATCAGAAGATAATATCAGGACTTAAAGGAAACGTTCAGATAAGGAAGGCGGCTGATTGAAAGGAAAAGAAGATCAAGACAAACGTAAGAAGAGATATGCATGAAAAGGAATTCTATGAAGAATAGAATACTTGGAAGAAAAGATATCTGATTGATATATTTTAGGAAGTAGAATTATATTCCATATCAATTAGCGATTATCTTGTAACTGTGTAGTATATAAACACAGACATAGGGTTTACACTATAAGTGTTATCGTTATCGAGAATATTATTCATTGTAACCCTAGCAGTTCTCGTGATATTTGTTCATCACTGAGAGAGGACAGTTCCATACTGTAACATAATTTTTGCTTTAAATAAAGTTGTTTTCTGTTACTTGTGTTATTAGAATTCGATTTGATTGTGCTATACACTGTATTCACCCCCCTCTACAGTGTGTGTGACCTAACAAGTGGTATCAAAGCCTATCTGTTAACACACAAACAGTTTAAGATCCAAAAATAATCATGTCTGAAGCAGAAAATCCAACCAAGCCCACCAAAACTGAAGAACCACAAAAGACACAAATCCATAGTCGATATGAGACTATTAGAGTTCCATATTGAAACCGTCTGAATATCCCATATGGAAGGTGAGGATGACTATGTTTCCGGAAGCTACAGATCCATAATATCTTGACAGAATCAAGGAAGGACCTCATAATCCAACAAAGCTCGCAGTTGCAGTTGCAGGTGAAGCAGCAAAGTCTATACCAAAGGAGGAGAGTGATTACACTGCTGAAGATATCGCTTCAATTGCTAAGGATGCGAAGGTACGACACTTACTGCATAGTGGCATTGATAATGTAATGTCAAACAGGGTAATTAACTGCAAGACTGCAAAGGAGATATGGGATGCCTTGAAAACAAGATGTCAGGGAACTGATTCGATCAAGAAGAACAGGAAGACAATACTCACTCAAGAGTATGAACACTTTCACTCCAAAGCCAAATGAGTCATTGACTGATTTATTGACAGATTTGTCAAGCTCTTGAATGATTTGTCACTGGTTGATAAGGAGTATGATATTGAAGATTCGAACCTTATATTCCTGTTAGCTCTTCCTGAAAGCTGGGATTTGAAGGCAACAGCTATAAGAGACAACTATAATCTTGATGAAACGACTCTTGATGAAATTTATGGGATGCTCAAGACTCATGAACTTGAGATGGAACAAAAAAGCAAGAGGAAAGGAGGAAAGTCAAGGACAGTTGCTCTTAAGGCTGAAGAAGAATCTCCCAAGGCCGCTACCTCAAGGAAAGGCAAGGGTAAAGCTCTCTTCACAAAGTCTGATACTGAGTCATCAAGTTCTGATAGTGATGACTCAGAAACTGAAAGCTTGCCTGAGACGGATGTTGATGAAGAGATGATGAAGCTGTGTGCTCTTATGGTGAAAGGAATCACGAAGATTGCATACAGGAATTTCAGGAAGGGAAAGAAGTTTTCCAGGAGAGGTGCAAGTTCTGATAAGAAGAATTTCAGAAAAACTGAAGGCAAAGGAGGAAAGTCTGATAGAGGAGATTATACAAATACCAAATGCTACAACTGTGGTGAAAAAGGCCACATATCTCCTGATTGCAAGAAAGTGAAGAGTGACAAAGGCAAGGCTCTTGTCACAAAGAAGAAAAACTGGACAGACACCTCAGATTCTGAAAGTGAGGAGAATTATGCCTTGATGGCAAATGCTGATATGGCAAATGCTGAAAGTAATTCTGAAGCTGCTGAGTTAAAGGTACCTCAAACTACTTATGCCTTTCATACTGATGATATCAATGAGTGAGAAGATATCTTAAAACCATGTTCATTAGCTATAGAGACCAAACTTTAACATGTGAAAGATTAACTTCTTAAAATCTTGCTTGTAAAAAGAGGAATGATTATTTAGAGAAAGAGTTAGTCATGTTCCATCAAACTCAGAAAGATAGAGATGATGCTTTCTATGTTAGGGATGAAGTATTTAAAATGAATGAATCTCTAAAAGCTGAGTTAGAAAAGGAAAGAGAGATTATCAGGACTTGGACTAACTCTGGCAGAACAACTCAGAATTTGTTAAGTAGTGAAAACTGGAAAGAGGGCTTAGGTTATGGAGATGATAAGAATGATAAAGGAACTGTAGATATTAAGCCTATAGTTGTTAAACAAAAGTCAAAGTTAAAACCTGTTAAGTTTGTAGCTGTAAAGTCTGATACTGAGAAATCAGAAGTTAAAAAGGAATTAACTTCTGACAAACTAAAACAGGAAAAGACAACTGAAGTAAACGTAGGCTTATTGACAAAGAAGCAGCTTAAGCATAAGCTGAAAGATGTTAAGAATGCAAACAAGGTAAAATCACCTAGGAAAAATAGGAATGGAAAGGAAGGTGTGAATAAAAGCAATGATTATAAGCCTGCACCTGATGCTCCTAAAAAAACGTGTCATAACTATGGAAGTTCTAACCATCTGGCTTCTTTTTGCAGAAAGAATAAGAACATAAACTCCTTACCTTCAAATTCAGGAGTTAAGAGTCAGTCTGTTAGATATAAGCCACAAAATCCTTGTTTTCATTGTGGTAGTTTATGGCATTCCATTTATACTTGTAAGGAATATCATAGTCTATACTATGATTATTATCAAATAAAACCTTCTTTAAAGAAAGTTAGCATTATTCCTTCTAGTGTAAGTTCTGATTCAAAGTCTGATAGTGTAAATTCTGATAAGAAAAATGTTAACATAAACTCTGATGTTAAATCCGCTACAAATATTAACAAACTTAATAAGGACAAAGGATCCAAGCAAGTCTGGGTCTTTAAAACTAATCATTAGCAGTCTTTGTGATTACAGGGCAACAGGAAAAGCATCTTAGTTCTGGACAGTGGATGTTCAGGACATATGACTGGAAATAAAGCCCTGCTATCAGACTTTGTGGAGAAGGCTGGCCCAAGTGTTTCTTATGGAGATGGCAACATTGGAAAAACGTTGGGATATGGCAATATCAATCTTGGGAATGTCATCATTAAAGAAGTAGCTCTAGTCTCAGGACTTAAACACAATCTGCTGAGTGTTAGTCAAATCTGTGACAGAGGTTATCATGTGGATTTCTTTGAAGAACACTGTGAAGTTGTAAGTAAATCTACAGGAAAAGTTGTTCTGAAAGGATATAGGCGTGGTAACATTTATAAAGCCAAGATTTCAACTAGTACTGATGGTTCTGCAGTCTGTCTGATTAGTAGAGCATCAATTGAAGAAAGCTGGAACTGGCACAAGAAACTCTCTTATTTAAATTTTAACAATATAAATGAATTAGTCAAGAAAGATCTTGTGAGAGGACTGCCAAAGTCAGTATTTGCTCCTGATGGCCTTTGTAATTCTTGTCAGAAGGCTAAACAAAGGAAATCTTCATTCAAGAGCAAGACTGAATCATCAATTCTTGAGCCTTATCACCTATTACATGTTGATCTATTTGGTCCTGTAAATGTCATGTCTATTGCAAAGAAGAAATATGTTATGGTCATAGTGGATGAGTTCACCAGATACACATGGGTGTATTTCTTGCACACAAAAAGTGAAACTGCATCTATCTTGATTGATCATGCCAGGCAACTGGATAAATTGGTCAAAGATTCTGTGAAGATTATAAGAAGTGATAATGGCACTGAGTTTAAGAATTTGATAATGGAAGAGTTCTGCAAAAACCATGGAATCAAGCAGGAATTTTCTGCTCCTGGAACTCCACAGCAAAATGGAGTTGTTGAAAGAAAGGATAGAACTCTTATTGAAGCTGCACGAACTATGCTTGATGAAGCAAAGCTTCCAACCTATTTCTGGGCTGAAGCTGTGCAGACTGCTTGTTTTACTCAAAATGCAACACTCATTAACAAGCATGGAAAGACACCATATGAGATGGTGAAGAAAAAGAAGCCAAATCTGAAATATTTTCATGTATTTGGATGCAAGTGTTTTATTCTTAAGACTCATCCTGAACAGCTATCGAAATTTGATCTAAAAGCTGATGAAGGAATCTTTGTTGGATATCCACTTTCCACAAAAGCCTTCAGAGTCTTTAACTTGAGAACAAGGGTGGTCATGGAATCTATCAATGTCTCCTTTGATGATAAGAAAATTACTGGACTTGAAGATTTCAATGATCATGATCAGCTGAGATTTGAAAATGAAGACTTAAATTCTGATACTGAAAATCCTGACAGTCTAAATCCTGATACAGCAAACTCTGATGGATTAAGCTCTGATGTTATTGAAACTGTGGTGACTACGCCAAAGGAATATGCACCTGTGCAGGAGGAGCATACTGAATATGCAACCACATCTCAAGAAGCATCAGAACATACAACTGACTCTTCAAGTTCTGATTCATCAAGTTCCTGATAAGCCAAGTTCTGATAATTCTGAAAATTTAAATACTGAAGGATCCAACTCAGAGAGCATAATTTCAGGGGGAGTATCAGAAGATGTTGATGAAGATGGCATGGATCATGGGGGAGCATCCAGTTCTAGAGAAAACCTTCCATCTGCAAAGAAGTGGACTAAATCACATACACCTGACTTAATAATTGGAAATCCTAATGTAGGTGTCAGAACTAGAACAGCTACTTCAAGTGAATGTCTTTACAATTCTTTTCTTTCTCAGACTGAACCAAAGAAAGTGGAAGAAGCTCTTCAAGATGCTGATTGGGTGCAAGCAATGTAGGAAGAGTTAAATGAATTTGAAAGAAACAAAGTCTGGACCCTAGTGCCAAGACCAAAGAACAGATCTGTTGTTGATACAAAGTGGGTATTCAGAAACAAAATTGATAGTGATGGCATAATTACAAGGAATAAAACAAGGTTGGTTGCAAAAGGATATTCTCAACATGAGGGAATTGATTATGATAAAACATTTGCACCAGTTGCTAGATTGGAAGCCATAAGGATATTTTTGGCTTATGCTGCTCACAAAAAGTTTACTGTCTTTCAAATGGATGTGAAAAGTGCTTTTCTTAATGGAGAATTGGAGGAGGAAGTATATGTTGAACAACCTCCAGGCTTTGTCGATCCCCAATATCCAAATCATGTCTACAGGCTTGATAAAGCACTTTATGGCTTTACGCAAGCTCCTAGAGCATGGTATGAGACTTTAGCTCAGTTTTTTCTGGAAAGTGGATTTAACAGAGGATCTATAGACAAAACACTGTTCTACCTCAACCATGGAAAGGACTTACTTCTGGTTCAGATTTATGTTGATGATATCATCTTTGGTTCTACAAATGACAGACTTTGCAAAAAGTTTGCCAAACTGATGTAGTCAAGAACATATCTCAAAACTTCACAGCTACCTCGACCTTCATCATCAGCACATACTGTGAAGCCTTCATCTTCCAAGCCCAAGCGGACAAAGACTGTACCTCAGATAACACAGAAGAGAAGGAAGTTTGTTCTGAGAGATGAGTCAGATAGTGAGGAACAGGTTCCTGTATCAGAACCTGTTATACAAGAAGCTGAGAAGGTATATTCTCAGAAGGATACTGGAATTGGGGGATCTAAGCTTCTCAAAAGGCTTAGAAGAATGTCTTATGCTAAAACTCCCAAGGAATCTACACCTTCAAAGAAAAGAAAGAAACAGAGAGCTCACAGGCCTGCTTCAGATGATGAGGAAGCAGCTAAGGAAGGAGATCAGGAATCTCTGATCTCAAAAGAGCCCGAATTTACTGGAGTTACTGCATCTCCATATTCATTGTCACCAACTCATGAAGCTACTGCTGCAGATAAAGCATCTACACCACCTGTGTCTTCTGTACATGAACCAGTATCTACTGAAGACCCAGGCACAAGTGCTGAAATTGATATTCACAATCTAGTTGTGCCTGCGGTTCTCTATTTAGAAGCTCCAACAGCAATGAATCCATCAACAACACCACTTACTGATGTTAATGAAACTCCAGAATTGTCTACAACACCTTCTCTGCATCTAGATGTTGATGATCAGAATATAGGTGAGCATCAAACTATAGATGTTGATCAGAACTTGGAAGCAGATCAGCACTTAGAGGAGGATGTTGAAGTCTCAATTGCTTCTCATACTGTTCTTTTAACAGAAGATGCTGATTCTGTCAGTTCTGATGCTGTAAATGCTGATGATACCGGTGATGCTGCTATAAATACAGATGCTGATGAAGCTAGTCCTTCAGGACATTCACCTCCACAAACCGTTTCTAAATCTGAACTAGTCCAGAAGTTTGTTCGAGGAGAAGCACCAGTACCGTGGAGTGAAACTCCTAGAGAACAGGAGTGGACTAAGGAATGGAACACAGTTACCTTTGTTCCATCTGAAAAAATTCTTGTTGAGCACTTGGCGAAAGCTGATGAGATGCTAATTAATGATGATTTCAAGACACAGCTTCGAGTCACTGCATTGAGTACTAGACATCTGTAAGGTCTACATTCAACAACTCATGCAGAGTTACATAAAATTCAGGAAGAATTGCTCAAGCAAGAAACGACTAAGAAAATTGACAAGAAAACTTTCTTCCAACCTACCTTTGACAGAGTTTCTTGCATTGAGAAGACCCAAGAGAAGCAACAGTCTCAGATTGATGATATTTTGAAAAATCAAGCTTCTCAGCAATCTCAAATCGATGAAATCCAATCCTCAATGGAATTGCTTGTCTCTCTTCTCTTACCTGCTGATGCCAAAAAGGGGGAGAAGGTAGTTAAGTCCAAATGCAAAACTGTTAAGACACTGAAGGGGAAGGATGATGAAAAAGATGACCAGGGAAACTCTGGAATGGGTGGAGGTCATGGTCAAGGTAGTAATTTCTCATCAAGAAGAGCTGAAGCTACAGGTCATAGAACAAGTTCTAATACTGGAAAAAGAATTACTTCTGATACTAGTAAAAGGATAAGTTCTGATGAACTTTTAGATCTTGATGAAGAAATATCAAGACAGTTATTTCTTAAGGAAAATCCAGGAATGGGCTTTGAGAGTCTGATGGAAGAAGATGCTAGACTTAAGTTAGAAAAAGTCAATTCTAAATCTGAAGCTTCTGTTGGTAAAAAGAAACTTCCTAAGGCCAAAGGCATTGTGATAAAAGAAAGGACAAATCCTGAAGCAACCAAGGTCAAATCACAATTGCAGATAGATCCAGAGTCCAAGGGCAAAGAAAAAGTTGGTGAACCTATAAAGGTTTATGTGCCTCTTGTGGATGAAGAAATTACTGTTGAAGATGCTGATCTTCCTCTGACTTCAAGGAAGATTTCTAAGACAACCTCTGACATGGCTCAAGTTGTTCAGAGTCAAGATATAGTTAGTTCTGATATTACAAAGAAGCAAGTAACCTCTGACATAGCTCAAGTTGACTTGATATCAGAAGATAAGGAAAAGGAAACCTCTGACATTGCTCATGTTAAACCCTCAATGTTACTCCTACCAGGATTCACCAAAGCCAAACAGACTCAACCTTTGAAGACTGCATCAAGTGGTTTTGAAGCAAGAGTGGTTACTGGAAAGGAAGTAAGAGATAAATCTGGATTGGGTAGAGATAATGAAAGAAGAGTACAGAACACAACCAATGATCCAACTTCCTTAAGTGAACCAGGTATTGGAGCAACTCCTGAAAGATTGAATCAACTAGAATCTGTACAGATGGTTTACCATACCTACTTGAAAGAACACATGTTGTTGTACTTCATGACAGATGATAGGGTTTATCATATAAGGGAAAATGCTATTCCACTGAAGTATTTTAAAGAATTGGAACATGTATTATTCTTACTTCAAGTGAATGACAAAATAACAGAAAGTGCTGTAAACTATTTGAAGAATCAAATTCAGAGAGAGAAAAGGCTTTATTCTGTAAAGTCTAACAGCACATATCTTCCAAGGTACAGAGATCATGTAATAACCCCAATTTTTGGAAATTTTTGAAACCCTTATGAATAGTGTTTTTGCTGAATGAGAAAACTTTTCATGCCACGCTATGTAGGGGTTCTGTTATTGATCTTATGGGATATTATTAGTACTCTATGTGGTATATAAGTGTATGTAAAGATCGTCAGAATCCAATTCCGAACACTTTGATTTTTCCCGGAAATCCACAATGTACGGAGAGAATTGAGTATAAGGTAACAGGATAAAAAGGATTTAAATTAAAGGATTATAGGAGAGGATCATAAAAGGAATATAATATATTGAGAAAGGTTAAGGGAACCTAAGTAATAAGATCCCGGGTATGATCCCTCAAACGATAAACGAAAATGAAAGTTAAGCGAACCGTATAACAGATCAGCGGTCATTAGGCAAACGATTAGGAAGTTAATCAAAGGGATTAATGGGAATGATGTCATCCAACCAATAGAAAGAAGGCAAGGAAGGAAGGATGACATCATGAGGATGAGGTAAGCATGACATGGGAAGGAAGGAGGTGTGGTTGAATAAGAACCACACAAATTCAAGGGCAAGGTAGTAATTTGCTAAATCAAATACAAATCAAGTCAACCAAGCCAAGTAAAAATCATTTCCATCAAAAATCAAAAGAACCAAGGCATTTGTTCTTAGGAGCTCTCGGCTTTTTAACATTTTAAAGGCATAGATTTTTCAAAAATCAAGATCCAAGCATCCTAAATTGGTAAGAAAATTCCCTAATCATCTTTATGCTTAGTTATGGCTATATCATGAGTTTAAGCCATTAATTCTTTCTCTAACTTCTTTATTTAATCAAGGAAGAAGACAATGAATAGTGTTTTCAAGTTTTTAACTTGAACTTTTTCTTGTTTTTCTTGAAGATCCAAGCTTTCCTAAGGCTTCTCAAAGCTTCTTAAGGCTTCCTAGCTCCACCCACCACTTCAAGGAAGGTATACCATTTCCAAACCCTAGGTTCATATATATTATAAGGTGATTTTGAGTAGTGGGTTGATATTGTATCTTGTTGTTATGATTTAGAGTTTGAGATTTGGTATGGTAGTGAATGGAATGGTAATTATTGTGGTTTTGATTTAAAAGAACTTAAGAATGATTAAAGTTAAGTTTAAGCATAAGTATAAATGATTAAATTGGATTGGTTGGGGTTGTTATGATGTGATAAGGATGGATGTTGGTTGAATGTTGGATTTGAGGTTGATTTGGGTTGATTGTGGATGGTTAAAAAATTGGAAATCGCGTAAACATAGCCGTCGTAACGTCCGATTTTCTTTGGACTGTTTTTGTGCATAGCATTAGGACCCAAGAACCCCCTGCTAGATTATGACCACTGCCATGTTTAGATATCTCATGTTACGAGCTTCATTTTGATATGTAGTTCGTTCGATTCCGATGCACGGTTTAGGAGAAACGACCGTTTCAAGTAACGGCGTTTCGCGAACGAAACTTTTCCCCTCGCCTTACTTTGAAATGTAGGTTAAAGACCAAAAAGGGTTAATTAATGCATGAAACATTTATGGTAAGTGTTTTAGGCAGTTGGTAAGTCACTCGAGAAGGAATCGCTTTAAAACTCGTAAAGGTTAAATTATTAAAAATGGTGGAGCCGAGGGTACCCGAGTGACTTAAGCGAATCAGTGAGCGCAAAACAAGCGTTAGAGTCTAAGTTAGTTAAAGTATAGATTTACAAGTGACTTTGGTTTAATTCCAACTTACTTATTGTTTATAGGTTACCAGACTCGTCCCGAGCCATTCGTAACCCCCAGTCGCTCAGGCAAGTTTTCTACCCGATATACTGTTGTTGTGATGTAAATATATGTATATGCATTATCTTGTGATATTGCATGATTGTTATTAGCAAATTTTGCGATATATTGGAGCATGCTAATATGGTATATATGCATGTCTGTTTCGTAATCTGGTTATCTATCTGTTGATTTCAATGCTTATAGTTGTATAATACCTATGCTAGAAATAAGCAAGTAGTTGCGTATACCCTTAGTATAGGGGATAAAAGGTGAACATATTTCTAAACCGGGAGTCGATGTTCCCGAGTATATTATATATATATATTTATTTATATATATATATATATGGATATAGTTTTTAAAACTATGGATCGAATAAGGTTTATTCGATACCTTTATTTTATTATTTGAATAATATTTGAATATTCATTCGAGGACTTATGACTCCTTTTATATTATTTATTGAATAATATTTGAATATTCATTCGAGGGCTTATGACTCAGTTTATATTATTTATTGAATATTATTTGAATATTCATTTGAGGATCTATGACTCCGATTATGTGCTGTAATATATTCTTTATTTTATTAAAGAGTAAGGTGTTAATAATCAAACTTATTTTCGATTATTCAAATAAAGATAATACTTTCATATAAGTATATCTTTGGTTATTTAATGTTTATTTCAAGTATAAGTTTTAATACTTCTACTTCAATTATTTTTATATAGATTATTCTTTATGGGAATATTATTTAAAATAATAATATTCAGTCATTTTCTAAATATTCTGGGGACTGATTTACTTCATTAAATCAGCCTTACTCCAAACACTCTTTAAAGTGTTTTCGAGTCTTCAAAATGATTTTTAAAAGTCAGAGCGGATCCCAAAACTCATTTTTATATTTAAGATCTTCCTTTTTAAAGGGGATTTAAATACTCGCTCAAAACCTGGGGAATCCGGCTCTGTGGTGTATTTTATATTCGCAACGAGGTTGCAGATTTGGTAAATGAATTGATTACTTGCCCAACGTTCGGGAAGTAAGCCCATCTCATTGAGTCGGCATAAGCGACAGGCCGGGGTACGGTCTATTATTGTGTAAGTGGCTGGGTGGCAGTCCATCAACGCGTGAGGGGCCGGGGTACGGTCTAGCGCGAGGTCCTAATGCGGCCAGGGTGATGACCGGTGAGGAATTCATCCATCTACAGTAGAAAAGGTTACTTATTGGTATCTTTGCCTGATCAGCAAGATATCGGGTTTATGCCAAAATTCTTTTCCTTTCCAAAATTCATTGGATGTTTCAAACTCTGTTCATACTTTACATAACAGAGGTTCCAGGAAATGTTTAAAGAGGTATATATGTGGATATACATATATCGGGATTAAATAAAGTATCTCATAACCTTTTCATTCAATAATATTTCAAAGATTGAATCTATTCAAGTCTTAACTTGTGGTCTCATCTATGGGATGTTTTCTTAAAACTGATTATAACTTGAACGGTGGTAGTTCAAGTAGTATTTGGGAAAGATATAAGTATATTGGGGTATTTGGTAACCTCATCTTTTAAACTTATATCTAATTAATAATTGTCTTATGCATGACAAAGATTCTCAGAAAAATGTTGAGACAAGGTTAGATATATGAGATCACCTTGCAACGATATTTTTTTATATACAGTTATACACTGGGACTTTGTGTATATTATGCATGGAAGAGGACTTCCAATATTTTGAAAAGTATATATGTATATATATATACTGAATATTTTGCGACTTCATCGCATTAAGTTATCAACTTGGTTCATTTCTTTTGACCAAGACTTTCATGAGTATTATGAGTAGACTCATATATTGTTAATCATTATACATATTATTTTGGTGGGCTTGCTGCTCACCCTTGCTTTCTTCTTTCATCACACAACATCAGATAGATAAGAAGAACAGGACCAAGCTCCCAATTCGCGAGCGGATAGGAAGCGTTCCGCAGCTTCCTATAGGCATTGAAGTCACTGTAGCTGAGGTAGGGAACTACCAATAGACTAGGCTTCAACTTTTGATGTACCAGATTTATGTATACTTATGAATTGTAATAATGGCAAAGAAATGTAAATTTATTCAGAACCCTTTTAAGGTGTATTGACTTATAATTGTGGAATAAAACGACTTGTGATTATTTGTGGATGTTCATCTCTGAGACTATAACGTGTGGTGTGTGTTTATTGTGGGGTCACAGTACAGAGTAGTTGATTGTGTATTAAGATTGGGTGTTATTAAGGGAAACGGATCTCGTGACAACCCGGATCCCCGACCCCGGATCTGGGGGTGTTACAGAAATGGTATCAGAGCTAAGCGTTATAAACCTCAGAGATGATGGGACGTTAAGATAATAAGTTCACTAAGATAATAAGAACTCTTGCCAAGTTCATAGTCGGGCTACCTAACGTAGCACTGACAGTTAAAACCCTTATGGGAACCCTTATAGGTATCGTGATAGTAACATAGTTTGTTCTCGTATAGGGCAGCGGGGCACCAAACCTTGAGGTTCAGGAGCATCAGCATGAGGATGTTTTATTACAAGTTGGAGATCAAATTGTGAATCCGATGGAGTACCCTAATGAGGGACCGGATGAGGTTCAGATAGAGAATGCTGCGGTTGAGGATGTTATTCCGGAAAGGATTGTGGCTGAGGAGGATCTCATGGAGGATCCTGATGAGAATGAAGAGAGGACCGTTGAGGAACAGATGACCGTAGTCAGGGCGACTACCAGAGCTAGAATGGCCGCGAGGGTGGCCCTAGAGAATGAAGAGTTACCAAGGGCACAAAGGTTAATGAGGGCAGAAGGAGTGGGGCCTTCCACAACCCCAATTATACCAGTATCAGACCCTCTTCCAGAGGCTCCTGTAGACATCCATGAGGTTCCACCAATTCCTGTTCCCTCCCCTGTACAGAGCCCAACACATACTGAGGAAATGCCACCTTTATCTCCTGCACCATTGTCACCTGATACCGTGCTTGGTTATCCATTTGGATCTCCTGGGTCTGCACCACCTGCCCCCCATGGACTGCTAGATGCTACCACTCAGGCTTCTCTTATCGCTGATTATCATATGACTTTGGGTGGCCTGTCAGAGGCCCGGAATGTTAGGAGTGATCTGTTGGATCGACTTACTGCACCAAGGATTGAGGGTGGGATACTTCCGGCAGGATTAGCGTATAGCATGGAAAGGATTGAGACTACCACCCGTGTTACAGCTAGAGGCCATCTTGAGGGTCAGGTTGATCCAGCTCTACTTGCGACTATCTTAGACCTCATCACCTCTGTGATGGAGCAGGTTAGGGATGTCGTGCGTGCTCGCACCTCTTAATCCATGGTAGTGTGCAGAGCCAGAGCAATCAAACAAGGGTCTCATGTAGCACCGCTTTTGGATGATTAGCCTAAGTTATGAATGATTAGTTTTAATGACGAGATGACTATCTATGGTAGTACTTTTGGGATAGGAGCGATAAGTTCATATGATGTAATCCTCTTTAATATGTTCAGTTGTTGTACCCTCGAACAAATGGTTATGTATATATTCGTTAATTTCAGTTCAGATCAGTTTAATTGTGATAAATCACATTGTTAATTGCTCTATTAACACTTAAGAGAGTGTCATGAAGTTTATCGAACTTAAGAATTCATAATTTGCAATCGTGCAAGGACTAAACGAGGGGAAGACTTAAGCAAAGTAAGTAAGACAAATATCCGGAGATTCTCAAAATTTTCCAAGTAATATGCCCCCACAAGGAATAAGATTAAGGGCAAACCTTGAACGTGATAATCAGGGAGGTCGCAATTAAGATATAAAGAACCCGGAAAATAATAAAGTGGAAAATGAAGATTTTAAATTAAAGGTTGACCCCAATTATGGGGAGTAGGAAGAAATATTTAGACAAAAAAAAAAAAAGCAGAAGTCGAGTAAGGAAAGGAGACCCGAGACGGCACTCCTATACGGCAATTCATGGACCTGTCTAAAAAGGACTTAGACTATTATCCCCAACCACCACCCTGAGGAAATAATGCGGTGAGAAATTCTTTCAGGACCTTTAAGTCGCTAAGCTCTCAGAGTTCCAAGGAACAGGTTGACCCAGTCGAGGCAAGAGCCTGGCTAAAGGAAATATAGGAATTATTTGAGATTCTAAATGATTGACGAATCACAAAAGACTATTTTTATCACTTACCCTCCTAAGAGAGAGACCACCCGCTGGTGAAAGACCAAGGAAGGCACGGAGCAAGAGATTATAATAAACTGATTTAAGTTCAGTCAATTGTTTTCAGGAAAGTACTTCCCAAGGTTATAGAGATAGAGTAAAAGCTTTAGAGCCAGAACAAAGGCAGACGAGTATGATGAATTGTGAATTTAAGTTGTAAAAGTTGTCAAGATTCGTTCTGAAGACACGAATCCAGAATGACGGAATGTTTGGAATCAATGCTTATGTTGTGTTGGTTCATGAAATAATGATAAGAGAAAGGAATATAACGGCAATAGAGTTTGAGGAATGATAAGGGAGTTGGGTATGAGGAAACCCTAAAGACTCGTAGAAATAGAAATAGAAGAGTATGTAATCGTCAGGATGAGGGTGATTCACCATGAGTTAAAATTGATGGTTGAGGGCATAAGAGATACATATATTTTATCCCCCGTAAGTTGGGAAGATTCGAGGAAACCTTGAGATAATTCGAAGGATAAATAAGGAGACGCGAATAGACTGAGGAGACAAGAAAGTAAGAAATTAAGAAAATTGGATGAAGGAAGTGACCTTCAAGAAGGTGAAGTGTAAGACCGGTGGCATGATACCCAGAAAGGGAGACGCCAGATATGAAAGATATCCCAACATCGAGGTGACTGTTGAGATAAACAACAAAAGTAAATAAGGAATTATTAAGAAGAAGTTCACGTTGAACACGACCAATATCCTCCAGAACATCCTTGTTATCGTTACCAAATTAGGCAAGAAAAGCGGATGACCATTGTTATCTTTTGGAGGCCATATGGATTGACCTCAATTTGAATAAGGATGCTATTATGAAATTAGGTATCGACTATCGAGGTGGGAATGATGAATAAGATAATCTGTCAAGGATATATGACTTGATTTATCCATGGATGGATGCAGGTACCTTTTAAAGGTGGAATTAAGGCTAGAACATCGGTAACTTAAAATGAATCCTAGGGGAATGCATAAAGGTTTGCATTTCACCCTTAATAGGGACAGTATGAGTTTTGACAGTATGATTTGGAAAGGGTTAAGGTAACAATAACCTTTAAGAATTAGTGGAGAAATTTTCAGAAGTATATAGACAATGGTTCTAGTAATAGTAAATGGTATTTTGATATGCCCTGTATTTAGGGAACACAGGAGGAACGATTGAAGGATAACCTTAGAGGTTTTCCAAGGAGAAAGGTAATATTCAAAATTCTCAGGAATAAAAATGTTGATAAAAGAAATATGACGTAATTATAATGATGCCAAGTGGGGCGCGTGTTAAACCACGAGAAAGTATGGATCGAACCAGTAATGGTCGAAATTGTTCAGGGCAATTAGGACTTAAGATAAAAGATGTTCTAAGTATGATTGAGAGTCAGTCGTGACAGTGATTATCCTCTAAAGACTGAGGCAATAACTTATGGAAAAATGGTGATATTTTTTTTTTACTTATCAGATTTTAAGGAAAACATCTTCACATAAGCTGTGATTGAAATGAGGTAGAAAATTTAGTTGAAGGTGGTTAAAAGACATTGATTATAAGGAACTATTACTATCAGGAAAGGCCAAAGAGGTGGCCGACACTTTAACGGTAAAAGGATAATGGTAGGCGCTTGTGCCAAAGGATACAGTGATGATGGTTAAAAGCTGAAGGTTGTATTATGGTTTGGAAGATTGACATTCCTTCTGATGACTGTGCAATACCCAACAGTAATAGTAGTTGGTAAAATTTAATTCGTGTAATCGCCATGAACGGGCTATCTATCTCAGAAGATACTATCTTGAGAATAAGCCAGGACCATATTCCAAAAAGGACCAAACAAACCTTTGAGTTAAGTCTTCTATTGAAGGCATATGATTAAGAATGGTATTAACCTGCTATCGTTGCTTTGAGTGAAACTCTTCTGCAATTTTATCTGCTTCATGTCATGTATGTATGTCAGAATCAGGAGTGTTCTTCATGAATCGTGAATGGTGATTATGTTACCTCCTTAGAAGGATTTGATACGACATGTATGGACTTCGTATGGTTAGATATTAAGATTTCATGGAACGTGAATGACGACAGTAGGTCAGTGGTGGACCATAGTAAGGCAGCAATGATTCTGCGAGTAGTGAGCTGATTACAACCGTGAGAGTTGTATTGGAATGGGTGTTGAGATTGAGTACCACTAATCGGGTCGTGGTAGTGTATAAGTTATCATTGATAGACTAATTAAGTAGAGTATCTACCTAGTGAATATTTATTCTTTCTTATCAATAGAGAGTCGTATTATTATACGAGGAAGGTTGCGGTGCAAGCATAGAATTCTAGTAACGATGATGTATAGAATGATATCCCAGATTCGATTTTCGATGTCGAGGGAGTTTCAAAGGTGATTGTGTATAAGCTCGAGGAAGAGCATGGGTCCATAGAATGATGAACGGAATAGAAATATTTAGGCATGGGAAATACGATGTTATAATACTTGATGCTGATATAAATATGTTTATGTTTTGTTCTCCTATGACAAACCTCTATAGTTCAGAGGTAGATTCCAAGCCAGATATTTTGTGGCAGTATATTTTTTTTTTATATATACAATTCTCTTCAGTTCGTTCTTTTCTCTTCTTTTCATTTCATGTAATCTGAGAAGAACAACCCTTCCAGAAGGGGAGGTATTGCCGAATGACTATCTATCTGTGTGATAGAAGCCGAGTAGGATACCAACTATTGTTTAATTGCTTGTCAAGTACTAAAGGCTGGCCACCTTCTGTACTAACTATGCAATAGGACAAGTGTTCGTGATCATAGTGATCTCTCAACAAATTCCTTTACTTCTATATGAAGGATTAAGCTTTCGATAATAGAAACAGCTGAAAAAGGAGTAATAAAGTTGTGGTAGTATTCGGAATGGAAACACATTCGTGATACTAAGGTTGGCATGGTTATTAAAAGGTTATAGAACGCTAACGAGCAAAAGTATAACCAGTATAATATTAGGAACGGAAGGTGATAGCGATTACGAACTGGAAAAGAATGGGTATTGAGAAGCAAAAGCTTTAATGTTAAAAGCTATAATGAGAGTCTGTGCAATAGACTTGAAAGAAATTAGAATGATCACTTAACACGGATTGAGTTTTCTTACGACAATAGATCATATGTCAGTATTGAGATATCGCCTTATGAGATCCTTGAGGGAAGACAATGTCGATCTCCCTTATGTTAGGATGAAGTTGTAGAGCGCAAGATGCTCGGACCCGCAGTAGTCCAAAGGACCAAGGATATGATAGATCTAATCAGAGGACGGCTGGTAGTAGCCCAAGATGGACATGATAAGTATGTTGATTTCACACAAAAGGATAAAGAGTATGAAATAGGGGACCTAGTAATGTTATAGGTATCCCTTAGAAAAGATTGATGAGGTTCAGAAAGAAAGGAAAGCTAAGTCTACAATTTGTTGGACCCTTGGATATGTTAAGACGTTTGGGAAGTTAGCATATGAGCTAGCCCTAACCCCGAACATGTAGCAGGTCGTAACGTGTTTCACGTATCAATGTTAAGGAAGTGTAATTCAGATGCCAGATAAATAGAGGCATATGAGCGCATAGATATGCAACCCAACGCAACCTATATGGAGCAACCAGGAAGGGTTATAGAGTGAAAAAGGAACAAGTGCTTAGGAGAAGGATTATCAAACTAGGCAGAGTTTGGTGGTAGAACCACAATGTGGGAAAATTGACTCGAGAGTTAGAAAGTGTAATGCTAAGCAAGTATTCCCATTTGTTTTCTATCTGATTCCGGGACGGAATCCTTTTAAGGAGGGGAGACTGTAATAACCCCAATTTTTGGAAATTTTTGAAACCCTTATGAATAGTGTTTTTGCTGAATGAGAAAACTTTTCATGCCACGCTATGTAGGGGTTCTGTTATTGATCTTATGGGATATTATTAGTACTCTATGTGGTATATAAGTGTATGTAAAGATCGTCAGAATCCAATTCCGAACACTTTGATTTTTCCCGGAAATCCACAATGTACGGAGAGAATTGAGTATAAGGTAACAGGATAAAAAGGATTTAAATTAAAGGATTATAGGAGAGGATCATAAAAGGAATATAATATATTGAGAAAGGTTAAGGGAACCTAAGTAATAAGATCCCGGGTATGATCCCTCAAACGATAAACGAAAACGAAAGTTAAGCGAACCGTATAACAGATCAGCGGTCATTAGGCAAACGATTAGGAAGTTAATCAAAGGGATTAATGGGAATGATGTCATCCAACCAATAGAAAGAAGGCAAGGAAGGAAGGATGACATCATGAGGATGAGGTAAGCATGACATGGGAAGGAAGGAGGTGTGGTTGAATAAGAACCACACAAATTCAAGGGCAAGGTAGTAATTTGCTAAATCAAATACAAATCAAGTCAACCAAGCCAAGTAAAAATCATTTCCATCAAAAATCAAAAGAACCAAGGCATTTGTTCTTAGGAGCTCTCGGCTTTTTAACATTTTAAAGGCATAGATTTTTCAAAATCAAGATCCAAGCATCCTAAATTGGTAAGAAAATTCCCTAATCATCTTTATGCTTAGTTATGGCTATATCATGAGTTTAAGCCATTAATTCTTTCTCTAACTTCTTCATTTAATCAAGGAAGAAGACAATGAATAGTGTTTTCAAGTTTTTAACTTGAACTTTTTCTTGTTTTTCTTGAAGATCCAAGCTTTCCTAAGGCTTCTCAAAGCTTCTTAAGGCTTCCTAGCTCCACCCACCACTTCAAGGAAGGTATACCATTTCCAAACCCTAGGTTCATATATATTATAAGGTGATTTTGAGTAGTGGGTTGATATTGTATCTTGTTGTTATGATTTAGAGTTTGAGATTTGGTATGGTAGTGAATGGAATGGTAATTATTGTGGTTTTGATTTAAAAGAACTTAAGAATGATTAAAGTTAAGTTTAAGCATAAGTATAAATGATTAAATTGGATTGGTTGGGGTTGTTATGATGTGATAAGGATGGATGTTGGTTGAATGTTGGATTTGAGGTTGATTTGGGTTGATTGTGGATGGTTAAAAAATTGGAAATCGCGTAAACATAGCCGTCGTAACGTCCGATTTTCTTTGGACTGTTTTTGTGCATAGCATTAGGACCCGAGAACCCCCTGCTAGATTATGACCACTGCCATGTTTAGATATCTCATGTTACGAGCTTCATTTTGATATGTAGTTCGTTCGATTCCGATGCACGGTTTAGGAGAAACGACCGTTTCAAGTAACGGCGTTTCGCGAACGAAACTTTTCCCCTCGCCTTACTTTGAAATGTAGGTTAAAGACCAAAAGGGTTAATTAATGCATGAAACATTTATGGTAAGTGTTTTAGGCAGTTGGTAAGTCACTCGAGAAGGAATCGCTTTAAAACTCGTAAAGGTTAAATTATTAAAAATGGTGGAGCCGAGGGTACCCGAGTGACTTAAGCGAATCAGTGAGCGCAAAACAAGCGTTAGAGTCTAAGTTAGTTAAAGTATAGATTTACAAGTGACTTTGGTTTAATTCCAACTTACTTGTTGTTTATAGGTTACCAGACTCGTCCCGAGCCATTCGTAACCTCCAGTCGCTCAGGCAAGTTTTCTACCCGATATACTGTTGTTGTGATGTAAATATATGTATATGCATTATCTTGTGATATTGCATGATTGTTATTAGCAAATTTTGCGATATATTGGAGCATGCTAATATGGTATATATGCATGTCTGTTTCGTAATCTGGTTATCTATCTGTTGATTTCAATGCTTATAGTTGCATAATACCTATGCTAGAAATAAGCAAGTAGTTGCGTATACCCTTAGTATAGGGGATAAAAGGTGAACATATTTCTAAACCGGGAGTCGATGTTCCCGAGTATATTATATATATATATTTATTTATATATATATATATATGGATATAGTTTTTAAAACTATGGATCGAATAAGGTTTATTCGATACCTTTATTTTATTATTTGAATAATATTTGAATATTCATTCGAGGACTTATGACTCCTTTTATATTATTTATTGAATAATATTTGAATATTCATTCGAGGGCTTATGACTCAGTTTATATTATTTATTGAATATTATTTGAATATTCATTTGAGGATCTATGACTCCGATTATGTGCTGTAATATATTCTTTATTTTATTAAAGAGTAAGGTGTTAATAATCAAACTTATTTTCGATTATTCAAATAAAGATAATACTTTCATATAAGTATATCTTTGGTTATTTAATGTTTATTTCAAGTATAAGTTTTAATACTTCTACTTCAATTATTTTTATATAGATTATTCTTTATGGGAATATTATTTAAAATAATAATATTCAGTCATTTTCTAAATATTCTGGGGACTGATTTACTTCATTAAATCAGCCTTACTCCAAACACTCTTTAAAGTGTTTTCGAGTCTTCAAAATGATTTTTAAAAGTCAGAGCGGATCCCAAAACTCATTTTTATATTTAAGATCTTCCTTTTTAAAGGGGATTTAAATACTCGCTCAAAACCTGGGGAATCCGGTTCTGTGGTGTATTTTATATTCGCAACGAGGTTGCAGATTTGGTAAATGAATTGATTACTTGCCCAACGTTCGGGAAGTAAGCCCATCTCATTGAGTCGGCATAAGCGACAGGCCGGGGTACGGTCTATTATTGTGTAAGTGGCTGGGTGGCAGTCCATCAACGCGTGAGGGGCCGGGGTACGGTCTAGCGCGAGGTCCTAATGCGGCCAGGGTGATGACCGGTGAGGAATTCATCCATCTACAGTAGAAAAGGTTACTTATTGGTATCTTTGCCTGATCAGCAAGATATCGGGTTTATGCCAAAATTCTTTTCCTTTCCAAAATTCATTGGATGTTTCAAACTCTGTTCATACTTTACATAACAGAGGTTCCAGGAAATGTTTAAAGAGGTATATATGTGGATATACATATATCGGGATTAAATAAAGTATCTCATAACCTTTTCATTCAATAATATTTCAAAGATTGAATCTATTCAAGTCTTAACTTGTGGTCTCATCTATGGGATGTTTTCTTAAAACTGATTATAACTTGAACGGTGGTAGTTCAAGTAGTATTTGGGAAAGATATAAGTATATTGGGGTATTTGGTAACCTCATCTTTTAAACTTATATCTAATTAATAATTGTCTTATGCATGACAAAGATTCTCAGAAAAACGTTGAGACAAGGTTAGATATATGAGATCACCTTGCAACGATATTTTTTTATATACAGTTATACACTGGGACTTTGTGTATATTATGCATGGAAGAGGACTTCCAATATTTTGAAAAGTATATATGTATATATATATACTGAATATTTTGCGACTTCATCACATTAAGTTATCAACTTGGTTCATTTCTTTTGACCAAGACTTTCATGAGTATTATGAGTAGACTCATATATTGTTAATCATTATACATATTATTTTGGTGGGCTTGCTGCTCACCCTTGCTTTCTTCTTTCATCACACAACATCAGATAGATAAGATGAACAGGACCAAGCTCCCAATTCGCGAGCGGATAGGAAGCGTTCCGCAGCTTCCTATAGGCATTGAAGTCACTGTAGCTGAGGTAGGGAACTACCAATAGACTAGGCTTCAACTTTTGATGTACCAGATTTATGTATACTTATGAATTGTAATAATGGCAAAGAAATGTAAATTTATTCAGAACCCTTTTAAGGTGTATTGACTTATAATTGTGGAATAAAACGACTTGTGATTATTTGTGGATGTTCATCTCTGAGACTATAACGTGTGGTGTGTGTTTATTGTGGGGTCACAGTACAGAGTAGTTGATTGTGTATTAAGATTGGGTGTTATTAAGGGAAACGGATCTCGTGACAACCCGGATCCCCGACCCCGGATCTGGGGGTGTTACAGATCACAAGGGTGTTATTGTTGAGATGAAGCCTAACTCTGCTAAGATTATAACTACCTTTCTGGGTTATAAGGCTGTAGAATTCAATCTTGAGTCTGACAAGGTGTATTTGAACAGACTGGATCAGGACATAAGGAAAGCTAGAATTAATGATCTCAGGGCTGCTATCTTTCAAACTGGTGAAGATTCTGCAGAACTTAAAGATGCTAAAAGGAGGATGATTGATGAACTCAGATACGCTGAGAGATGTTTGTTAAAGAACTATCTCAGAACAACTCCTGACATCAGAGATATCAGAAAGTGAAGCCAAGTGAAGATGTACAACTGCTCAAATTCTGATGTGAATACAGACTGAAGTTGTTATCAGTAGTTAAAGTTGGTAAAGCTTTAAGGACTATAAGTTGTAGTTATCCAGTCAAATTCTCATGCATTTGTACTTAATATTTTTAACATCATCAAATATCTGTTAAACTTGTATATTATGCTAATTTACAAGTTCGGGGAGATTGTTAGATATATTTGATAATGTCATGACTAATATGATTTATGTTTAGTTTTCAGATCTTACTTAAACAGGACAAATCAGTACTTAACTGAAATCAGCACTTATACTGAAGTCAGAACTTAAGTTATTAGTACTTAAGGTTCAGGAGATATTTATCAGAAGATAATATCAGGACTTAAAGGAAACGTTCAGATAAGGAAGGCGGCTGATTGAAAGGAAAAGAAGATCAAGACAAACGTAAGAAGAGATATGCATGAAAAAGGAATTCTATGAAGAATAGAATACTTGAAAGAAAAGATATCTGATTAATATATTTTAGGAAGCAGAATTATATTCCATATCAATTAACGATTATCTTGTAACTGTGTAGTATATAAACACAGACATAGGGTTTACACTATAAGTGTTATCGTTATCGAGAATATTATTCATTGTAACCCTAGCAGCTCTCGTGATATTTGTTCATCACTGAGAGAGGACAGTTCCATACTGTAACAGAATTTATTGCTTTGAATAAAGTCTATTTTCTGTTACTTGTGTTATTAGAATTCAATTTGATTGTGCTATACACTGTATTCACCCCCCTCTACAGTGTGTGTGACCTAACAAGTGACAACTCAACAACCATCAGAACATACCACACATACACCTCAATCTACTCAACTTTATATCAGAACATATCTCAAAACTTCACAGCTACCTCAATCTTCATCATCAGCACATACTGTGAAGCCTTCATCTTCCAAGCCCAAGCGGACAAAGACTGTACCTCAGACAACACAGAAGAGAAGGAAGTTTGTTCTGAGAGATGAGTCAGATAGTGAGGAACAGGTTCCTGTATCAGAACCTGTTATACAAGAAGCTGAGAAGGTCTCTTCTCAGAAGGATACTGGAATTGGGGGATCTAAGCTTCTCAAAAGGCTTAGAAGAATGTCTTATGCTGAAACTCCCAAAGAATCTACACCTTCAAAGAAAAGAAAGAAACAGAGAGCTCACAGGCCAGCTTCAGATGATGAGGAAGCAGCAGCTAAGGAAGGAGATCGAGAATCTCTGATCTTAAAAGAGCCCGAATTTGCTGGAGCTACTGCATCTCCATCTTCATTGTCACCAACTCATGAAGCTACTGCTACGGATAAAGCATCTACACCACCTGTGTCTCCTGTACATGAACCAGTATCTACTGAAGACCCATGCACAAGTGCTGAAATTGATATTAACAATCTAGTTGTGCCTGCGGTTCTCTATTTAGAAGCTCCAACAGCAATGAATCCATCAACAACACCACTTACTGATGCTAATGAAACTCCAGAATTGTCTACAACACCTTCTCTGCATCTAGATGTTGATGATCAGAATATAGGTGAGCATCAAACTATAGATGTTGATCAGAACTTGGAAGCAGATCAGCACTTAGAGGAGGATGTTGAAGTCTCAATTGCTTCTCATACTGTTCTTTTAACAGAAGATGCTGATTCTGTCAGTTCTGATGCTGCAAATGCTGATGATACCGGTGATGCTGCTATAAATACAGATGCTGATGAAGCTAGTCCTTCAGGACATGCACCTCCACAAACCGTTTCTAAATCTGAACTAGTCCAGAAGTTTGTTCGAGGAGAAGCACCAGTACCTTGGAGTGAAACTCCTAGAGGACAGGAGTGGACTAAGGAATGGAACACAGTTACCTTTGTTCCATCTAAAAAAATTCTTGCTGAGCACTTGGCGAAAGCTGATGAGATGCTAATTAATGATGATTCAAGACACAGCTTCGAGTCACTGCATTGAGTACTAGATATCTGCAAGGTCCACATTCAACAACTCATGCAGAGTTACATAAAATTCAGGAAGAATTGCTCAAGCAATAAATGACTAAGAAAATTGACAAGAAAACTTTCTTCCAACCTACCTTTGACAGAGTTACTTACATTAAGAAGACCCAAGAGAAGCAACAGTCTCAGATTGATGATATTTTGAAAAATCAAGCTTCTCAGCAATCTCAACTCGATGAAATCCAATCCTCAGTGGAATTGCTTGTCTCTCTTCTCTTACCTGCTGATGCCAAAAAGGGGGAGAAGGTAATTAAGTCCAAATACAAAATTGTTAAGACACTGAAGGGGAAGGATGATGAAAAAGATGACCAGAGAAACTCTGGAATGGGTGGAGGTCATGGTCAAGGTAGTGGTTTCTCATCAAGAAGAGCTGAAGCTACAGGTCATTGAACAAGTTCTAATACTGGAAAAAGAATTACTTCTGATACTAGTAAAAGGATAAGTTCTGATGAACTTTTAGATCTTGATGAAGAAATATCAAGACGGTTATTTCTTAAGGAAAATCTAGGAATGGACTTTGAGAGTCTGATGGAAGAAGAAGCTAGACTTAAGTCAGAAAAAGTCAATTCTAAATCTGAAGCTTCTGTTGGTAAAAGAAAGTTCCTAAGGCCAAAGGCATTGTAATAAAGAAAGGACAAATCCTGAAGCAACCAAGGTCAAATCACAATTGAAGATAGATCCAAGGTCCAAGGGCAAAGAAAAAGTTGGTGAACCTATAAAGGTTTATGTGCCTCCTGTGGATGAAGAAATTATTGTTGAAGATGCTGATCTTACTCTGACTTCAAAGAAGATTTCTAAGACAACCTCTGACATGGCTCAAGTTGTTCAGAGTCAAGATATAGTTAGTTCTGATATTATAAAGAAGCAAGTAACCTCTGACATAGCTCAAGTTGACTTGATATCAGAAGATAAGGAAAAGGAAACCTCTGACATTGCTCATATTAAACCCTCAAAGTTACTCCTACCAGGATTCACCAAAGCCAAACAGACTCAACCTTTGAAGACTGTATCAAGTGGTTTTAAAGCAAGAGTGGTTACTGGAAAGGAAGCAAGAGATAAATTTGGATCGGGTAGTGATGATGAAAGAAGAGTACAGAACACAACCAATGATCCAACTTCCTTAAGTGAACCAGGTATTGGAGCAACTCCTGAAAGATTGAATCAACTAGAATCTGTACAAATGGTTTACCATACCTCCTTGAAAGAACATATCTTGTTGTACTTCATGACAAATGGTAGGGTTTATCATATAAGGGAAAATGCTATTCCACTGAAGTATTTTGGAGAATTGGAACATGTATTTGTTAGTGTATACTGAAAATATTTATTTGAAGTATGTACATTTAATTCTGGCCAGTTTATTTGAGAATCATTTGAATGTTTACATGTTGTCTAATATTATATATTGTGAACAATCTAGTATCAAATGGGATACAGAATATTAGATTGTTAAATACGGTTATATAATATAATAAGGTTCACAGCACAGGTGGTGTTGGACAATCCACTGGTATGGCTGTAGTATTATTTAGATTAGTTTATATTGACTAATAAATAATACTAGTATACTTTGTGTATATTGAACAGGATCAAATTTAGAATTGTTCCCTTAATACTGATTAAGAAGGAGAACTAAGATTCTATGTTATTATTAATGCTTAGGTTCTTAATCCGGAAATAGTAATTGACACGTGTATATTATTTACATGCTTTGATTTATATATGAAATAATTCTTTTGAATTATATCATTATATTTTGGGTGATGGAATTATATACATGGTGGATATTATTTATTGAAGGAATCCATGTCCTGATAATATTCGGGTTAATGATGTCCCCTTGAAAGCTCAAAAAGATTTAATTATGTGAAACCCTGCAGGTGGAATTTATTCTGGCATAATTAAATAAAGGTTGAGTGGATGATCAAGGATAAAAGATATTAATTAAATAAATTATCAGTAATTTATTTAATTAATGGACATATGATATTTTAAACATGGGGAATTTAATAAGCAAATAATATTGGAACCGAATTAATTAAATTACGGTATTAGGAAAGGTAGTGCAAATATTAATTCTTTAGTGGATTGAATTAATATTTAATTACATTGGGCTAGGCTCAAGATGTAATTAGAAGGCCCAACTTAATTATCCATGGTCCCTATTGTAGCCTATATATATTCTTATTCTCTTCTTGCTTGGCAATTGTGTGAAAACATATTGTAGCCACCAAGGAGCAAGAAGAGAGGATAACTTGAGAAGACGGAGGTCACACTTCGCTCAAGGGAATTTGGGAATACAATAGAAGAGCGTGGAATCAACCATTAACAAGGTAATCCTCTTTTCGTAATCTTTATCGTAAAACGTAGTAACACCCTAAGTCCGTGGTTCGCAACAATTGGTATCAAGAGCCTGGTAATGGGTTCTACGTTTAATGATATAATGTCCATGTCGTAATTATATATGCGTGTATATAGTGTTTTGCTTGTACTGGTTTTGATGCAGGTTGTTAATCCACTATTATGGCCATGTATATTTTAATTATGTGTTTGGATCCCACGTGGTTAATCGTGGTTAATTTTGTTTTGGTTTCCACGTGGTTTAATCGTGGTTGTAATTTACACGAGGGTTGATCGTGTTAGAATAGATTTTACAAAATTAGTTTTGTATTAGATCTATTTTTTTGTAATTATTCCGGGTATTTGTAATAGTTATGTGCGATCGGAAATCAATTCCGGTAGTTTTTTGTTCCGCTGTGCGATTACAAGGGGCTGCTATTGATGTTTGGATCGAACAAAATCAAAACAAAACTCACAGAAAAAGCACAGGCGCGTGCGCGCTGCGGCCGCTGCGGCAGCTGGGGCTGCTGGGGCTGCTGCGGCAGCTGGGGGCTGCTGCGGCTGCTGCGGCTGCTGGGGCTGCTCTGCTGGGGCTGCTGGGGCTGCTGGGGGCGTCGGGGCGCGCTTGGGGCAGATTTTTTTTTAGAGCTGGATTTTTTTTTCAAGGGCCATAATAGTGGAAAATTTATTTTAATTTTTTCCATTAAATTTTAATTATTGCTTTAATTTATTGATTATGTGTGTTGTCAATTATGTGTGTAATTCTTTTAAATTGCATGTTTAACTTAATTAGGACGACATGGACATAAATTTTATTTATTGCTTTAATTAAATTTTATATGTTGCTAAAATTATGTGTGTATTTTGAATGCATGATTAGACATAATTATAACAAACATAGGGCCCCATTTAATTTTAAAATTCCTCAATTTTAATAAAAAAAATTCTAAGTGGGAGAGGGAATTAATATGAAATTAAATCCCATGGTCTCCATTATTGGTTGTAGGTAATTTAACATAAAGACGAATATAAATTATATATACGTCACCCATCGTGGCATGTAATTTATGGTGTCTAGAATGTTATAGAAATTACTAGAACAAACTTCTTAAATTAATAAATTTTGAAAGGAATAAATACGGATTTTCTTTATTTCTGATTTGGGGCGATTTTGTCAAAAACGGGTTCATCAAACTTGTAAGGATGTGGGTTTTAAGCGAGACCGATGTGACTCCTCCACTACCTAGAAATCAAACCATTGATGAATATTGAATTGAAGTATTCTATTCAAGGAAAAATTACGAATAATTGGAAGGTATACACGCCACCCATCGTGGCGTACCAAGTTCCATAGATTTCAAATAATTTAAGATTTCATGATGGTATACACTTAGCTATGAAAAATAATATAGTCCACCCCAACGTGGCATATTGTTTAGTAATAGGACCGAAGTAACATTTAAACAAAATTAGGTGGTATACATGTCACACATCGTGGCGTACCAGAAGCTTATGGTGTTTATATGTTAGTGCATTAAATTTTAATAATTGTTAGAGGAATCAATAGATCTTAATAATTAATGCACCCTTATTTATGTGATGTTTTTATGCATGATTCTCAGGATAAAATGGGTTTTAATCCACTATTCACCATACTTAAGGATAACAAACTTACCGGACCTAACTATATTGAATGGAAACGAAATTTGGACATTGTGTTGACTGCGGAGGAGTACAAGTTTTGCACTTATGAACCCAAGCCTGAACAGCCTGCTGTTGATGCTCCTGAAGATGAGAAAGAGTATTATAAACGGTGGATTAAGGCTGATGAAATGTCGCGATGTTACATTCTGGCAGCAATGTCGGGTGTTTTGCAGCATCAGCATCAGTCTATGGCCACTGCTTCGGATATGCTCTTTAATCTCAAGGAACTTTTGGAGATCACAATAGGGCTGCTAGGCAAAGTAGCCATGAAGGCTTTAATGAACACTCAGATGGGCTGAAGGCACACCTGTAAGGGATCATGTCTCAAGATGATGTCTCATCTGAATGAGATAGAGATCCTTGGTGCTGAACTTGACAGGGAAAACCAGATTGACATTATCCTTATGAGCTTGTCCAAGAGTTTTGAGCAGTTCCGCTTGAATTACAACATGAACAAGAGGCAGTATAGTCTCGCGGAACTGCTGACAGAACTTCAGGCAGCTGAAGGATTATTTCGGCAGAGTGTTTCAAGTGAATGTGGCTGAGAAAGGTTCTTCCTCTAAGTCGAAAGGTATTAAGAGAAGAAAAAGGCTCAGACACAGAAAGCTGTGAAGGCAGAGTGGGAGCTCAGGGTGGTGTGAAAAAGCCTAAGGAAAGTGCTTCAGATGCAAACAGTCAGGTCACTGGAAACAGGATTGTCCTTCCTAAGAAGATAAACAATACTGGTATGTCTCTTTTGCTAGTTACATAAACATTTATAGTGGCTATATCTACGAGCACTTGGTGTGTAGATACAGGAGCCATGATCATGTTGTAATTCTATGCAGGGGTTCCAAAACTATCCAGAATGCTTAGAGATGGTGATATATACGTGTTCATGCGGAGATGCTACGAAAGTAGCAGTAGTTGCAGTAGGAGTATTCATTTATCTTTGGTTCTGATAGGATTTGGTTTTGAACAATTGTCTTTATGTACCTTCTTTTAGAAGGAATTAATTTCGGTTTCTAAACTTGCTTTGGATGGTATAATGTTTGTTTGGATCGTAATGTTTCTATTATGATGAATAAATGAATTATATGTTCTGGTACATTGCAAGACAATTTGTATATAATTATCCTAGTCAACCTGCACTGCAACTGCAATTTAGGGAATTGAACAACACATCTTCTAACTCTACTAAAAGAAAGGAACCTTCTAGTTTGAACCAAACATATCTTTGGCACTTGAGATTAGGTCATATTAACTTGAGGAGGATTCAAAGACTGGTAGTAGACGGGCCTTTAAGCTCATTGACAGTGGAGCCATTTCCAGTTTGTGAATCCTGCTTGGAAGGTAAAATTGACTAATAGGCCTTTCAGGCAAAAGAGAATAGAGCCAAACAAATGTAGAATTGGTTCACTCTGATTTATGTGGACCCTGAATATCCAAGCAAGAGGTGGTTATGAATATTTCATCACTTTCATTGATGATTATTCTAGATATGGGTACGTTTATTGTTGCAGGACCGTTGAGTGCTTTGATAAGTTCAAAGAGTACAAAGCTAAAACGGAAAAGTGACTTAATAAAAGTATCAAGTCACTACGATCAGATCGTGGTGGCGAATACTTGCTTGGAGAATTAGGGATATTTATCAGAAAATGGGATATAATCCAGTTAACGCACCAGGCACACCTCAGCAGAAACGGTGTAGCAGAGAGAAGGAACCGGACTCTTTTAGAGGAGTGTTAGATCGATGATGAGTTATTCGGATTTACCCAAGTCATTTTGGGGATATGCCTTAGAGACATCAGCTTATCTTCTGAACTTAGTACCTTCTAAGTCGGTTCCTAAAACCCCCTTAGAATTGTGGACCGGGGATAAACCGAGTCTAAGACAATATTCGAATATGGGGTTGTCCAGCACATGTGCTGAACAAGAACGCGACTAAGTTAGAATCTCGTACAGAAGTAAGGTTGTTTGTAGGCTACCCATGGGAATGAAAGGATATTTATTTATAGTCCGAATAATCGGGATGTCATTGTTAGCACCAATGCAAGATTCTTGGAGGAGGACTCTATAATGAATCACAAACCCATGAGTAGTGTCATTTTAGAGGAACTAGTGGGAGGGACAAATAATACCCATGAAGTTGTAGTACAAGTAGAACAACCACAACATAATGTAAACCTGTCACTAATACCGCACCAGTGCCTCGTAGTGTGGGAGGGTTGTTCAACAGCCGCTAGAGTCATGTTTTTGGGAGAGTCTTCAAAACTTGGTCCCTGGTGAACATGATGATGATCCCGTACATACGAAGAGGCAGTACAAGAAAAAGATGCAGATCTTTGGCAAAAGGCGAGGGGAATCTGAGATAGAATCAATGTATTCTAATCAGGTCTGGGAGCTCATGAAACCACCAAAGGTATAAAACCTATTGGATGTAAGTGGATCTACAAGAAAAAGAGGGGATTAGATAAAAAGGTGAAAGCCTGGAAAGCAAGACTTGTTGCGAAAGGGATACTCAGAAAGAAGGTATCGAGAGGAGGGAAACCTTTCACCGGTAGTCATGCTTAAGTCAATCCGTATTCTTTATCTATAGCAGCTTATCTCGATTATGAGATTTAGCAAATGGAGTCAAGAGCGTTTCTTAATGGAAGTCTTGAAGAACCATCTATATGCAGCAACCAAGGATTCATTAAGGAAGGCCCAAGAGCATCTGTATGTAAGCTTAGAGGTCTATTTATGGACTTAACAAGCTTTAGAGATGGAATATTCATTAATCAGGCAGTCCAGTCATATGGATTGATCAAAGTCAAGCGAATCGTGCGTGT
>NW_027421275.1:0-2759 GCF_009905375.1 Apium graveolens | reverse complement strand
TGAGGACTCTGCATACCCTCCGCCTGATACTCCACCCACTGAGGGTGATGATGATGATGACTCCGAGTAGGTATACCCTGTGTTCCTTTCTACTACCTTCGCTGGGGACAGTGAAGATTTTAAGTTTGGGGGTGGTAGTTAAGGAATATTTTGTGTGTGTCATATAGCTGCATATTCATGATAGTTAGTTCATATAGTTGCATAATTTTTTCCATATAGTTTTTTTTTATATATAGCTTTAGTTGTTTGTCAAATCATATAGCTCATGCATATACCATGATCCCTTTTGCAATGATTTATCGACTGAATTGTGATATTGATGCGAGTGTAGTGATAGCATTAAAGTGATATTAAGTTGTGTAGGTTGATATGCATGCTAGAAGCACTTGTATTGTCACTAAGTCTTAGAGAATGCTTAAGGACTAGATTGTTGTTATGATCTGATTATTTTCGAGGATAATCTATATTATGCTTAGAATTTGATAATAGGTTCTTAGTGGTAAAGGCATGAAAAAGAAAAAAAAATGGAGTAAAAATGGAATTTGTTGCTAGTTGTGGCTAGGCGTCAAATGGCTAGTAGCCGGCTCGCATGTTATGCGAGTAGTCTAGGGTTGAGCAAGATGGAGCGAAACGCACTTGCTCAGAGAAAAAAAAAAAATTTGCGTAATTGATCAAGAGTGGGCTCTTTGGTATTCGAGTTATTAAGTTCTTAGGGGACTTTGTGCCTAGTGACCTAAGGCTTTTAGAGTCTGGGATCCGCTAACCTAACGCTCGTTACATGGATACCATTGTATAAGTCTTTTGTGGACCTCACTCATTGCACGGTCAAATAAGCATTTGAGTTGTAAATAAAAAGCACGATTCCGTAGTAAGCTCCAGAGTTCTTGTAGTGTTGTATATCACTTTGTGCCTAGAATTTTTATTCTTTGTATAATCGTAGGATTGCCTTGAGGATAGTCTAGTCCTAGTAATTGGTCTAGTTCCAAAGCATATCTGTTAAGCATTTGCACACACCACGTTTCTGGCGGTATGTCTGTTTGCATGAGTTTCTTGATCTTTAGTGTCTAACTGCATTCGTTGAGACGTGACAATTTGGTTGGTTAATTGTAGTAAGGGGGATCATTGCATTTTCATATAGATTGCATTCATGCATATTTTTATTTGTTTTTGAGTCTGTGACGCTTGAGGACAAGCATCGATTTAAGTTTGGGGGTGTGATAAGTGGCATTTTATACCACTTAGAACTTCTTAAAATGGCTTAAATTGGTGTCTTGAAATCAAGTATTTTGTGTATTTGATGCGTTTTTCTAGTGTTTATGCATTTCAGGGTATTAGTTGCATTTCGGAGGAGGAATCATCAAGAATAAGCCTTGGCATGTGTTCACCATTGCGAGAGGAAAAGAACGGGCAGATTACGGCGAAGAAACGGAGCAAACATGGAATTTTTCCAGAAGGGTCCTGCGCGCCCGCGCAGCAATGCTGAGCGGCCGCGCAGCAGCCTTGCGCGCCCGCGCAGAAATGCTGAGCGGCCGCGCAGGGTCGGGGAAAAAGATATATTATTTTAGACTTCTACTTCTGTTTGGCTTCCAACTTCTATGTAATCTGAGTTTTATGGGACTATTATATAAGTAGATTTGAGACGTTTTTCACAGAGTATTAAGAGGAGATTATGTTTTAGATTGTGTTTTGCAAGAAGCGAAGGAGATAAGGAAGAAGACCGATTTAGCACACCGCAACGAAGAGGAAGCATATATTCTTGTGATTCTTGTTTCGTTGTAACGTTGGATGCTAGTTTTCTTGCTTTGACTTATTTACTCTTGTGACGTACTCTGTTTTAATATAATTAGTTATTATTTTCTTGTGTTGTTTATCATGATTTCATATGAACCCATGATGGCGATAAGTTCTATTATGGGCTAATCGTGATCATGGGGTTGCAACGGATTTATTATGGAATTCTTTAGTTAATTGTTTAATACTTTAGTATGTGATGATTGCATGATATCTAGTATTGGTTGTGCGTATTCGTCTTATGTGCGTCGCGAACATATAAGATAGGGTGTTAATCTCTTGTGAAGCGACGGTGGATCTTGAGATTTAGAACTTGCCATGCTAGCATAGGTTCATGTACATTGTGCATGATTAGTGGGTAACTCTAACAGTTTTATTTGCCTTATGTAATCAAAAGGAATAACTTGTGCTTAAATCATTGTGTTGTCAATTTCTGTAGACATATAGGAACTCAACATAATTGATGACTATTCAACTTCTATCTTAATTGTGGATACTTGGTAGAATGGTATTAGTACAATGAAAGTTGGCTTTTATCAGTTTCGTGTTATTCGATTAATATCATCACTGTCACATGCTAAAGGTAATAACAATGGCTATAGAAGGAAGTAATAATGAAGTTGTGATCTCATGAGTGTTTTATTATTGATAAATTGAAGTGTTAGTTAAGTGGTTAAGTAAGTAGTTAATTATAGTTAATATTTAATCAACAATTTTAAGTGTTATCTTAACATTGAGAAGTAATCATACATTGGTGAGTGAGTTAAATTAGACAATAAATTAGTCTGAGTCTCTGAGGGAACGAACTAGAAAGTATATATTACTTGCGAACGCGTATACTTGCATGAATATTAGTGCGTGATTTCGCCCTAATAGTGAGCTTGTGTCCCTAACCCTTTTGGCCTGTGCTCTTGGCTGAGAGCTTTGTTCAATAGCCACATCCTTTTGGGAGGATGCAACTAGAAGTG
>NW_027421274.1:0-664 GCF_009905375.1 Apium graveolens | reverse complement strand
AACCGAGTTCCATTCGTTTCAGCTCCGATTCACTCCGACGACCCCGAATCGACCGCAATGCAATTTCATAAATCCATAGGCAAATTATGAAAAGAAATCGAAAAAATGGGCCGCCTCAATTTTTGCTCCGGACCTCGTGTACTACCCCCACGAGGATTATCGGAAACCGAGTTCCATTCGTTTTCAGCTCCGATTCCTTCCGGACGACCGAATCGACGCGAATCAATTTCATAAATCCTAGGGACAAATTGAAAAGTGAAATCGAAAAAACAGGCCGCCTCAATTTTTGCCTCCAGACCTCGTGTACTACCCCCTACGGATTATTCGGAAACCGAGTTCCATTCGTTTCAGCTCCGATTCACTTCCGGACGACCCCGAATCGACGCGAATGCAATTTCATAAATCCATAGGGAAATTATGAAAAGAATCCAAAAAATGGCCGCCTCAATTTTTGCTCCAGACCTCGTGTACTACCCCCTACGAGGATTATTCGGAAACCGAGTTCCATTCGTTTCAGCTCCGATTCACTTCCGGACGACCCCGAATCGACGCGAATGCAATTTCATAAATCCATAGGGACAAATTATGAAAAGAAATCGAAAAATGGGCCGCCTCAATTTTTTGCTCCAGACCTCGTGTACTACCCCCTACGAGGATTATTCGG
>NW_027421273.1:0-87521 GCF_009905375.1 Apium graveolens | reverse complement strand
TTCTTTTGCTCCGTAAGCTTGACCACAAAGTGTTTCCGGTGCACTTGCCATCCCTAGAGCCGTGCCCGATGGTGTTTCAAGTGTTTGACGGAATATGATCCTAAAATTTTTAAGGGCACATTTGCTAGATGCAAGTGTACATAATATTTTTTCTTTGTTTGAAAAAATAAAAACATTGTATAACTTTCTTTTCTAATAAAAAAATACAAATAAAAGAAAGGTTAGAAAATAATAATAATAATAATATTAATTATAATCTTTAGCAAAATTATAAAAAAATATTTTAATAAGAATATTAATCTTTTTGATAAGTACTATACTACTAATCTTGATAATAAAATACAAGGGTAATAGTAATTTTTCTTAAATAACTTGTACATTATAACTTTTATAATTTAAATAATACAGATTTAGGTATTTAGTTTATTTTAAATTATAATAATTTATATATTTAAAAGATTAAGTTTGAAATATTAATAAATAAATGTTTTATATAGATGTAAATAAGTTTACATATGAATTAATATCATGTGATTATCTTCTTATTTATAATTATTTTATCTTACTCTTATGTACTTGTAATATTTTTTAAATTTTAAATTAACACTATATATAAAAATTTAAATTTTGGATTAATTTTTAATATTTTATGTATTTGCTATTGTTTTTTGTTGTTAAGACTTGGGACACATATTTTTTAATTTTGTACAGGGCACCTGAAATCTCAGGCACGGCTCTGGCCATCCCATGCTAAAATAGAATTTAAATTGATGGAGGAACTGACTTTAATATCAATTAAAATTAGAATTGACTCACCAACATCAATTAGAATTAAAATAAATAGGTAAGGGTAGATTAGTAATTTCAGCAAGTACTGACCGACCGACTCCCAAATTTTTAATGTTTCGTCTATTATAATATATTAGCCTATTACCCGTGCGATGCACGGATTCCTTTAACACTTGAATGATTTTTAATAATATAACTCTATCTTTAAATTATTATATTTTGATATATAGTTTCAATAGTTGAAAAATAAATTGAAAAACATAATAAGTTATATAATAAATGTTTTGTGATAATTTGAGACTTTGAAAATAAATAATAAATATAATAATTTGTTCACGGGACCCGAGCCCTGAACCTGTAGAAATTGTTAAATAAGGAATATAAAAGTTCAAATATAATAGCTGTTAACGGGGTTCGAACCCTGAATCCATGAGAACAATTTAAATATTAATATAATAATATTTTATTATTGCATCCAACGGTTGTCATCTATCTAACTTTAGATCTGACGGTTGTTATTTGTCGTACCAAACAACTGTACCGAGTAATTGACTACCAAATAGAGGGTGTTCTGCTTATAATAGTATATAGTATAGATTTGAGAATTTGTTATTAAGAAAATTACTAAAAATATGTATTTCTAGTTTGGGTATTAACATTAAAAAAATTGAATACCCATTTGATAAATACGTTATCTAGTACAAAACAGGATACTAAATGACAAAGGCGTATCCCAAAGGTATTTCTAGCCGTCCACTTGAATGAGTAATTTCAGCAATTTGCACAAAAAAATTATTATTTTTAATATTATTTCTTGCTAGTAGGATGAACAGAACGTGTTGCACCAAAACTGGCGGCTACTACTTGAAAACCGGTTTCTGTAAACTCATACTGTTTCGAACCTTTCACCGTTCAAGTCTACCAGGTTCTTACAGTCTCCCTCGCTTAAATTGATTGCCTGTTTTTTTAATTATACTCGATATGTTTCAGCTTTTGATTGTTGTGCTGCGGTTTTATGCTAGTTAAGTAGTCGTGAGGGTGTTATCTTTCGGGTGAGTGAAAAGATCATTAACAGCTTTAGAAATCTGGAATCTTAATGTGTTTGATGACAAATATAGAAATTGTGAATTTCTTTACAAAATTGGGTTGAAATGAATATAATCAATTAAATATATGAAATGTGGCCCAATAGCTATAACAACAAGAGATAGGAGATATCCATGACCGTGATTATGAACCCTAATTAGGCTAGCACAATTTATATATAACTCACATCTACATAAGCTTGGCGTCTCTGAAGCCACAAAGAAAGAGAGTGAGATAGATAAAACTAAAAAATGGCGAGATCCTCATTCAATCCTTCACCTTCTCATCAGATGAATGTTATATGCTACACCTACTCAAGATGATGTTTCATCCGATGATCCATCTGCGAAGAAACAAGAGGAATAGGAGAAGCTCAAATCCGAGACTTGGAGCTAGGCAGTGGAACTCTAGAAGAAAATTTCCGAACCCTCGGAGGATTTCATTTTCTGGGAGGAGTCCAGACCCGAGGAGGAGGAGCCCGGACTCGAGGAGCAGGATTTCAACCCCGAAGAGGAGGAGCCCGGATCAGAGGAGGATTCCCAATGCAAGGAATTCGAGCCCCGAGACGTAGGCGTAATGATTTAAACCAGAAGCGCCTTTGGAATTCAAGGTGCCTTTGGAATTTACATCCATTGAAGATGGAATTTAGCTGATATTCATTTGTACCATGCGCGGAGGGAAGAAAGAAGCTGCTGAAGAAGAAGGAAGAGGAGCGCAAGTCCAAGAGGGCGGACGAGGGTGTGGACGAGGTCGACCTCGCGGCAGCGGGAGAGGACGCGGGCGAGGACGTGGGAGAGGTAAGAAGGCACGAGGAAGATGAAGAAGAAGCAGCAGCGATAATGGTTACTTAAGGCCTGAAACTAGAAGTGCAAATACCGAGGGAGCAATAAGTGAAAATATTGCACGCTTGATACACTAATATTGTTGGATTGCCGTATTTGTCTCAAAGCTCTTAGGGTCCCTGTCTACCAGGTCTCTCTCTCCCCTGCCCCTCCCTACGTTATCCAAGCAATTTTTAAATTTTTGTTTCTTCTTTTGTGGTATAATTCTAGTTGACAGCGGTCAATTATAGTCAATGAGGGGGTCTTCTGGTTTGGGTTTAACACCGAAGTTAGGCATGATGAGTTAAATGGTACTGCTCCTGGCTGCAGTGTTATTGCCAGCAAGGACAAAAAATTAGGGTCATTGAAACCACAGGCTAGAGAATTAATAATGGCATGCTGTACAGTTTTGTGATTTGTATTCCACCAACACATTCTTCAGTAAGTCTCTGACGGGCATGACAATTATACGTGCATAGGACTCCCACCCATATTTAGAGTCAACAATCTATATTTTTGTTAATATTTTTGTGATGCATGAGAAAAAATTATAAAGTTATAACAAAAATATATGTTTTGTTTTAATTTTATGTAGCATAATCTTTTCGGGGGTATAAACGTTATACATGATAGCATAGGACTCCTTCTTTGATCAGATAGGATAGTTTATATGTTGGAACGATTTTTTTTTTTGATTATTATAAATAATGACTGAGAGGTGTAAATTGAATTCAAGTTTATCCCAAATAGTAATTTGTTATCATAGGGTTTGTTGTAGCAATGAGCATATATTATTATTTACTAGGGATTCTAATGTGTACTTGTAAATATTAGTATAAAATATGCAAGTCTAGCATAATGCTACATAAGTTTGACTGGGTTTTGGTTCATGACCGATTGACATGTTTAGTTGCAAAGGCTGACACAGCTTTTTCTAATTATTATGACTCCAATTATTTCTTATAATCTTGTCATACTTCTTTTTTCTTTGAATTTGTTTGTCCTTAAGAGAACTTCCTAGAGTAATTTGCAAGATTTTGCTGCTTCAAGTGTTATACCAATATCACAACATATTTTGAATTACATTGTAGTGCGTCAAGGGGCACATTTCTTGTTCTAAATGTTCGCGACAACCATAAAAACAAATGCCCTACTTGCTGTTTGCCGATTGATTATATTCGTAATCATGGATTGGAGAAGGTTCTTGAAGCAGTTAAAATCACTTGTCCAAATAACAAGTATGGATGCAAAGAAAAAAGTGAGGTAACATCATGAAACATGAGCATAGCATCTTGCGCCTATGAAACTTGTTATTGTCCTCTTCCTGGCTGTGGTTTTGATGGTTCCTACAAGGATTTATATCTGCACTTTGCCAGCAAGCACCCAGCATCAGCCGCGCTTTCACGTTTGACTCTTCTTTTTCTGTTCATATGGTTGCAAATATGAAGTACAAATTCCTTCAGGAGAGGACAACACACTTTTCATCCTCAATTATGATGTCCAGACTATTGGAAGTGGTACCCAATAATATGTATTGGCCCAAGCTGTTTACAGAATGAGTATTCATATGAACTGGAAGGAGATAGCGTAAACAGCTCCTTCAAAAATTACTTCGTTGGTGCCGAGACTGCCAAAATGGACGGAGGACCTTTCTGAGAAATCCGGTCTTGCAGTCCAAAAGGGTTCTCATTGATTCTTCACGGCATCACGAAATCCAGGTTTGCATCCGTAGAAAAGGTGAAAATTGCTTCATATCTGCTCAGCCAGTCCTCAGGTCATTATTATGGCGCGTACTCTCTGATTCCAAATTCAATGTTTACATCGAGGACAGGAACCTCTAGAGAGTTATTGCATTTGTTTACTGTCAAACCCTTCAATAGAATTTTAAGATTATCTTTGTTAGTCAACAAGATTCATATCTGTTTTATGCAAACTATTTATGTTTGTGATACCATGTATCATTTGGGATGTTTTCCTTGTTTTTTTGAATAAAAGTACTTGCTTCTATTAATAATCATCCTCATAAGAGTCCATAGAATAAAGTCCGTAGCAGTTTCAAACCATTCCGTTAGACATGTACGAGCAATCTCATGGGCTACCTATTCGCAGATCTTGGTACGAACTTAAATAACACGTTCGTCATAATACGTAGCTTACTCACTACAATCCTCCACAATTGTATGAAACAACGAACTCCCTGTTGCTCACAAAGCGCATCGATTAGTAGCTTGGAATCAGATTCATACACACAATTATTCTTCTCCAATCTATTTATCCAGGACAATGCTTCTCTCATGCCAAGGCTTCCGCCTCCCTTGGTGATCTAGCTCCCCTGATGACACGACTACGGGATCGCAGAAATAAGCCATTTGCATCCCTAACAACACAACCACCGCCACAGAATCACTTACTGGATCACACGCTGCATCATATTGATTTTAAACCCATCCTAGTAAGGGTTTAGTCCATGTTTTTGATCTGCACCTGCTTGTTCTGATGCTGAACATCTCGCTCATTAACCTGGTTTCAGCTAGACAGCAAGTTAATGCCATCTGCTTAATTCCAAACACTGATATGCTAACATTTGCCCACACCCATCTATTTCTTCTTACCCATAATCCCCAACAGAGCATCCCAAACATAACACACTGCTTCTTAGTAGCTGTTTGCAGAATTCGTTTAATAGTCCTCCACTCCCGTTCCACATTCCCAGTAAACACTAACCTCTGCATAACTATACTATCCCAACCTCGCGTGCAAAGCAGCATTGAAACAACACATGTGCCACATCTGTTGGAATAATCTTAAATTTAGTTATTAATTATTTGTTATTTAATTATTAGATATTTAGCAATGATTAATTATTAGAGAAAAATATTATTTTAGAATTGTTTAGTAGTGGGGTAGTGGAGTATGGAGTAATTATGGACATGTAATTACCCCATTAATTAGTAGTGGTTAGTTTTAGTAATAGTTAGTTTTTAATATGTTTGTAAAGCCTATATAATGGCTAGTTTACCTTGAGTTTTAGGAGAGGAAAAGAAAACAAGAAATATAGCAGTACATGTAGGTGTCTTTTTTCTCTAAGTTTTTTCAACATGGCATCAGAGCTATATGTTATAAGGCTTGTGAGACTCTTATAAAAATACATACATTTATATATATATATATATATATATTAAGTATTTATATGAGATTTCAAATGGTATTAAAAATTTCTCCATATATATTTAGTGAAATATCAAGATGAAATGGTACGTGGGAAAATGAAAGAGAAGCAAGAATAAAATGAAGGAGGAACATGAGCGGGGGTAAATAATGAAAGATATCATGGCTCAAGAGGCAATGAAAGAAATTTTATTTAGAGTTGTGGAGAGAATGTGCTCCAAAGTGTTTTTGGAGAGAAAGTGCTCCAAAGTGTTTTTGATGAGATAGTGCATCAAAATTGATGGTGATGAGAAGTGCATCACAGGCGAAGAGAAAGTGCTTCGTAAATTAAGATTATGGGGGTGAATGTTGGAATAATCTTAAATTTAGTTATTAATTAGTTGTTTATTTAATTATTAGATATTTAAGCAATGATTAATTATTAGAGAAAAATATTATTTTAGAATTGTTTAGTAGTGGGGTAGTGGAGTTATGGAGTAATTATGGACATGTAATTTACCCATTAATTAGTAGTGGTTAGTTTTAGTAATAGTTAGTTTTAATATGTTTGTAAAGCCTATATATGGCTAGTTTACCTTGAGTTTTAGGAGAGGAAAAGAAAACAGAAATATAGCAGTACATGTAGGTGTCTTTTTTCTGAGTTTGTTTTTTTCCAACAACATCTTCTAAATGATTATGACACCACCTGCACTGTGGTGGGATGTCAACATGTTTATTCCAAAGAGAGCCACTGCTGTTGGTAAAACCCCTCTAGTCACACGCCACAAAAAATTCGAGATTTTAACTGGTAATTGCAGCTTCCATAACCTAGACCACAGTACTCTCTCCTGACAATTTGATTCACCTTTCAGTAGTCTGTAGCAACTCCGCACTGTGAAGACACCTTTATTATCTGGTAACCAAAACCATGTATCCGGCCTACTCCTCACAGGTATTGGTATTTGATAAATTAGCTCCTTGTCCCTGTCATTACACAACTCAATTAATATCTCTGCATATCCCATGTCTGCCCTTCTATACTCATCAAACTATTCACACTCACATCTGCAAGTTCTGGAACCATACCACTTGTAATATAACCATTTTCTATACTAGGTAACCAAGGAGCATTCCAAATTTTTGTATCCCTACAATCTCCTATAGGACGCCTGCATTGTCAGGAACTGTTTAGTTCCAGACCTGATTTGTGACTATTTTTGGTATTTTCTATTATATAAACAACAATTAACAGATAGAGAAGAGAAATAGAGGTAGATAGAGTGAGATTAGAGAGATAGAAAACAGATCAGAAGAGAGAGATCAGAATAGGGAAGAAGAAACCCTAGAGAGAGAGAAGATTCAGTGATAGAGAGAGAAAGAGATTGTGGCCAAAGCCATTTTCATATATTCAACATGATGCAAATAGAACAGTTCTCTGGCTTATATAGACCAGTTACAACACATAATGGCAAAGACAAAATTACCCTTAATGACATATACTACCCATAATGGTTGCACAGCACAGCACCTATACCATCATATATACTATACTGCAGACAACACATACTACTGCACTTTACTATACTCAGCTATCCTAACATGCATCCTTGCTTTAGAACAGTTTGAGCTTCAAAAATACTACGCCAAACATAGCTTGGATTCTCCCTCAAAGAAGCATTTAGAAAATCTGTCTAATTATCTGTCTTTTCCTTTTTATAAATGCAATGCCTAAGAATGCCTTTATGATAAATACAATCCCAAAAATCGTTAGCAGTTCTATAATGAAAGATTACAAGTTGTTTTTTCGACAAGGGTGTTTCGTGTTTTGTTGTAAATAATGAAATGCCATTATTCTTGAGCACATTTGGGTATAAAGTCAAGTGGTTAGGAGTTTCCTGAGTTCGATTTTTTCAAACATATAATCATTACGTAGAAATTATTTTCAGGGGGGTCCAGATAATTTTGAAACTCTAGTAATCTAGTAAGAAAAAATGCAGTACAGGGGACTAGAACTCTGCTCTTGGTCATAAAATGTAACAACACAAACCACGACATCAATATGTAAGGATCATATCCTAATTATTATATCTTCAAATTTCAGGGGGGGCCAAGGACCCTTCTAGACCCCCCGGATCCGTCTCTGCAAATAAGTGATCATAACTTAAAATAAATGCATTGTTTACAAAATCCAACTAAAAGTTTAAATGGACATATGAATTAATTATTTTTTCAGAAATATATTATTTTAAAATAGAAGGAATAAAAATTCGTCGTGAAATACTCGTTTACTTTTCTATTTTAAATATGTTCTATTAATACAATTTTGAATTATGGCGATATCCTCCAGCGTCAATTCTTCTTCTTCAACGAATAATATCGTGCGATCGGGAAGAACAAGTGAACCAACGACCTTATCTCGTACGCTGATATGTTGGATTGCCTTATTTGTTTTGAAGCTTTGACCATTCCCTGTTTACCAGGTTTGTACGGGATCTACTCTGCCACTCTTAGATTTATCAGCTGCGTTTTCATTTCTATAATATTTATGTACATTTCATCTTTTAATTGTTATGTTTTTGTACTAGTTAAGCAGATGGACAAGGGTTTCAGATTAGGGTGAATCGATAATTAACTACTGTCAGAAATTTAATTTGTTTGATTAGTGTTGGACTAAGGGCCCAAAGAGAATCTAAAACTAGTGAAAATTAGATCAATCCTATTTTTATTTATAAAGCTTCAATAATGTGCACTTTACTTGCGTTTCACGCGTCTGTGCGTCTAAAATTTTATCTCTTTTTGGCCTAAACGAATGTCCAAATTAACTACTCTATAAAGCTGAAAATTTAATTTGGTTGATTTGTGTTGGACCAAGGCCCAAAGAGAATCCAAAAGTAGTGAAAGTTAATTCAATCCTACTTTTATTTAGAAAGCTTCAATAATGCGTACTTTACTCGCGGTTCACATGTCTGTGCATTTAAAAATTACATGTTTTTGGCTTTTTGACTTAAAACTGGTGTCCGAATTCGAGTGTACCTGGTCAAACGTCAAGTTTACGATCATGAAAAAATGAACATTTTGGGTAACATAAGACATAACTTATTTTATTTATATTTAAATAAAATTTATCAACAAGGCCTTTTTTTTGGAATTGGTACACAAGATTCAAGAGTTGTCAAGTCCAAGCCTTCTATTGAAATTCTTAGCTCAAGAGTTGCGAACTCCAGTAGTTGAAATAACTAATCGGTGCGTCTTCTTCCTCTTTCTTCCTCTTACTCATGCCATCTTTCCCCTCTGGGCCCAACCTCGTCCGCGTCCTCAGACTTGCTCGCTTCTTAGTTATCCTTCTTCCTCAAGCCTCTTCTTCTTCCTCCGTGCTTGGCATGAATGAATTATCACATAAATCGTCATCTTCAACATATGTGAATTTGGAGGCACTTTAGTACAAATATTACGCCTACATCTCGGGGAACGAGTTCCTTGCATTTGGAATCCTCCTCCTCGGGTCAAGAATCCTCTACAGGTTCCAAATTCTCCTTCAAGGTTTTCACTGCCAATGCTCCCACATACTCGAATTTGAACTTGTGCTCTTGTTCCTTCCACAAATGGTATATTTAAATCATCGAACGAATCATCATTTTGAATAAGTGTAGTCATATAAAATTTACCCGATGATAAGATATATGGTCATCGGATGATCTGGCCCTCAGTTGCATATATCTTTTTTCTTCATTTTTGTTTAGCGGCGGCAAGGTTATATGGATATAAGTAATTAATATATTGGTTGCCTAGTATAGGATAAATCATGAAATATATGACATATATCTCTTAATTAAAATTACTCTTGGTATAACTTTTTGTCACATTTCATAGTGATTAATACTCTTATATATTTTTTCTAATAATATTCATTTCAGTCCTCTTGTGTAAGGATATAGTCCATCAGGATTTTACTTTCTTTATCTAAATGTGATATTGGGTGATTATATTTTTACTTCAACGTTCAATTTGTATTTATGGTTGAGATCAAAGACTCCTCCTTTGCAAAATCATGAGGCAGTGATCTCCCGATTAATTACTTGTATGGATATAAATTGAATTGCATGGATGCGTCGATTAAAATTTTTGCCCTTTTATAATGATGATACATTGAAAAGGAATCCATTTCTACCAATAGGGGGAAATAAGTGATTTTAATTGCTTGATTCGAGAACCTCACCCAAACACGCGATAACTAATCAACGAAGAGTATCGTGCCCATTTTCTCATATTACATTAACAGATGAACTTTTAACAAGGTAAACGCAGTATATTTAGTAGTAGTATGTAATGCTTAGAAACCACTCTGCTTATGTAAGAAACAATGCAACAAAAGGAATATATAGTAAGTTGCTCTAGGATTTTGTTTTTTGGTGAAGTATTTCTAGGCTTTTACATATTACAAACATAACAGCCACCAAAGATTAAAATATTAAGGTCGGTAAGAACACAAGGCAGAGACTATAAAATGGCATTCCGGACATATTTTGTGATTTATACTTGAAAAAGCCAATCAGTTAGTAACATGATGTTTTTGGTTTGGTCCATGAACTATTGACATCTTTAGTCGCAAAAGGTTGGCTCAGGTTTCTCTACCTGTTTACCAGTTACCGACTAGTTTTTGATGTCATTTCGTGGAGCTGGTGCAGTCATAGGTTTTTTCCCGATTCATTCTTCCATGAATTGCTGAAAGCGAAAAGAGGTTCATCAAAATTTGATCGAAAATTCAAAATGACTCTTCAAATAAATGATTTTTTATTTCTCGAATCTCCAATTGATTATTATGTCACCAAGTTATTTCTTATGAATTTGGTAATACTTTTTTTGTGAACTTATTTGTTCTTCAGACAAACCCCTTTGAGTAATTTTGCAATATTTTGCTGCTTCCATTTGGTAATTTTACAAATACTTTTTAACCTTGTTATATATTTGGTACCTGACTGCTTTCTGTGTAAAATGTTAGTAAAATTTAAAAGTGTTAAGAACTTACCATTACTTGCAATCTAAGCTTCATTTCACTACAAGAAAAACGGCTAAATTTGACAGAAAATTTGTAGTCATATTTAGCTAAATTTGGCCACCGGCGGTCCTATTTAGTTAAATTTGACCGAATTGTGTCGTTCTTTTTTAGACCGGTCAAATTTAGCAAAATCAGTCAAATTTAACATAAATTTGACCGATCAAATTTGACTGCCTAAAATTGACCAATTAAATTTGACCAAATTTTGAAATTTGATTTTTTTTTAAAATTGGCGCCCAAAAATTTGATTTTTTTTGAAATTTGAATTTAAGTGCCTGTTGGACTTTGAAGCCTTCGGGCTGATTAGAATGATGCCTGCTCCACCTGAAGTGGTTGTGGATGAACCATCAACAAAAAGTAACCATGTTCGCGAATGATCGTACTCGGGATTCATAGGTCTGCTGGTGAACTAACATTCTGCTAAAAAGTCTGATAGTGCCTGTGCTTTAATCGAGGTCCGAGGTTTGTACTCGATAAAGAATTGACTGAGTTCGATTGTCTATGCAGCAAGCCTACCCGTCATATCGGGTTTGTGAATGACTTACTTGAGAGGTTGGTATGTCAGGACATTAATTCCCCTACCCTGGAAGTAATTGAGGAGTTTTTGACTTGTAGTTACTAGGGCGTATACGAGCTTTTCCACTTGCGGGCAGCGAGTCTTGGCATCATGCAATGCGTGGCTTATATAGTATACCGGAGTTTCTTTATCATTCGCAATACGCACAAGAACCGCTGCTACGTTTTATCGGAGGCTGACAGGTATATTCTCAGGGGTTCACCCTGTTGAGGCCTCGTGAGGATTGGAGGGTTAGTGAGAAATGACTTAAGTTCTGCAAAGCTGTGCTGATAGTCGATGTTCCACTCGAACTTTGATAATTTTGACGCTTGCTTTGAAGACTGGGGAATAAAATGTCCCAGGGCCACGATGCATATTATTAGTCGTTGCACATCTTTGACAGATTTTGGGTCCTCCATTTCTAGGATCTCTTTTGTTTGGGAAAGATCGGCTTCTGTACCTCGCCATGTGAATCAAAACCCCCAAGAATTTACCAGCCGTGAGACCAAAGGAACATTTGGCTGGGTTTAGGCGTATGTTGTGGGCTCTCTCGCATTTTCAAAGGTTTCACAGAGGTCTCTCATGTGGTCTAAGGCTTTGTTGACTTGGAGATCATATAATTGACATAAATTAGCATGTTTCTCCCTATCCGGGGTCCAGAAATGGAGTCCATGGTTTGATGGAACGGGGCACCTCTGTTGATGAGTCTAAAAGGCATGCCTCGGTATCCAAAGACTCCTCGATGTGTGATGAAAGCTTTTTGTTCCCCGTCTTGGCCTTGGTCGATGGCCGACCTTTTTTCCTCGGAGAATATTCGCCGCTTCTGTTTTACTGGGGTGATATTTGTGCTAATGTGCAGCGAATTTCGAGCTATTGTCTCGGGGATTCCCGACATGTCTTTAAGATCTTAAGAAAAAGTATCCGCGAACTCACGGATGAGATCTGTTATCTCAAGCTTCGGATGATCTGCCATATTTTTGCCCAGACGAGTTGTCTTATCGGGGTTCCCTTCGACGACCTGAACTTCTTCAATTTCCTCCACTGACGAGCAAGAGTTTTTTATTGGGATGTCAAACATATCTCTGGGATCAATATCAAGGACTAGATTAACTTCCATTTCATTGGACTGTTTATTTTTTTGGGAAACTTTTGTTAAGTAACATTGGCGCACGATGGCCTGATTACTGATAATTTCACTGACTCCAAATTTTGTGGGAAACTTCATTTTCAAATGGGAGATAGATGTGATTTCTCTTAATGCGGTTACTGTGGTTCTGCCTAGTATGTCATTGAAGCTAGAGGCGGAGCTGACCACACAAAACTTGACTATCTTCCAAATCTAGCATGGGGAGAGCCAAATAGAACCAGCATGTAAAAAATGCCTACCACATGAACCTCATTGCCGGTGAAGCCGAACAGTGGGGTACGGGAGTTTTCAAGTTTGCGGTCTCCGACATTTTAACGCGCAAATACGTGGTGGTATATGACGTCTACGGAGCTTCCGTTATCGACAAACATCTTTTTAACAGTGTTAGTCCCCACTCTGGTCGTTATTGCAAGAGCATCTTGGTGGCCTTCAATGAGGCCTGAATATTAATCATCGTTGGAGAATGATATGACGAGAGAGGGGTTCAACCGAGGGAATTTCACCAGAGAGGGATTTATGTTGAATACCTCGCCGGCATACTTTTTACGAGGGTTGTTAGAGGCGCCTTCCACTGCTATTCCCCCAAATATCACATATATCACTCGATCTTCATCATGTCTCCGTTCATGGCGATATGTGCCTGTTTGTTTGACATAGTGTACCAACTGTCCTAGGAGAATTTTTCCCTCAACGAGGTTGCTCAACTGGAAGCATTGCTCGGTAGTGTGACCGATATCCTCGTGGTATTCGTAATATACGGAGCTCGGCGGGCTGCCGGGTTTCATGGGCCTCAGGGGACGATAATCTGGTTCTGTTTTTAATACTGCTAGAATTGTTACTTTCTCGGTGTTAAGCTTGGTAAATTCTTTATCAGGGTGACTACAAGGTTGCCAGTCTCTCTCTCTCTTCGGTCTCTTGGGGGGTTGTCGACAGCTCGGCTTTGCGGAGAGTGACGACGATCTTGTCGTTTTTCCTTCGCGGGTGATTGCGGACTGTAACTACGACGTCGCTCATATCTTGAGGATTGTCAAGGCAATTGTAGATAAGTAATTTCAGCAAGTACTGACCGACCGACTCCCAAATTTTTAATGTTTCGTCTATTATAATATATTAGCCTATTACCCGTGCGATGCACGGATTCCTTTTAACACTTGAATGATTTTTAATAATATAACTCTATCTTTAAATTATTATATTTTGATATATAGTTTCAATAGTTGAAAAATAAATTGAAAAACATAATAAGTTATAATAATAAATGTTTTGTGATAATTTGAGAATTTACTGAAAATAAATAATATAATATAATAATTTGTTCACGGGACCCGAGCCCTGAACCTGTAGAAATTGTTAAAATAAGGAATATAAAAGTTCAAATATAATAAGCTGTTGACGGGGTTCGAACCCTGAATCCATGAGAGCAATTTAAATATTAATATAATAATATTTTATTATTGCATTCAACGGTTTTCATCTATCTGATTTTAGATCTGACGGTTGTTATTTGTCGTATCAAATAACTGTACCGAGCAACTGACTACCTTTCAATAAAGGTCGATAGAAGATATATTGGCAAACAAACTAAAAGCATAGATAGTTAGGCTCCACTGGTATAGGTTCCTATCAACTGGTATTCTTTTGCTCCGTAAGCTTGACCACAAAGTGTTTCCGGTGCACTTGCCATCCCTAGAGCCGTGCCCGATGGTGTTTCAAGTGTTTGACGGAATATGATCCTAAAATTTTTAAGGGCACATTTGCTAGATGCAAGTGTACATAAATATTTTTTCTTTGTTTGAAAAAATAAAAACATTGTATAACTTTCTTTTCTAATAAAAAAATATACAAATAAAAGAAAGGTTAGAAAATAATAAATAATAAATAATTATAAATTATAATCTTTAGCAAAATTATAAAAAAAATATTTTAATAAGAATATTAATCTTTTTGATAAGTACTATATACTACTAATCTTGATAATAAAATACAAGGGTAATAGTAATTTTTCTTAAATAACTTGTACATTATATTACTTTTTATAATTTAAATAATACAGATTTTAGGTATTTAGTTTATTTTAAATTATAATAATATTTATATATTAATAAAAGATTAAGTTTGAAATATTAATAAATAAATTAATGTTTATATATAGATGTAAATAAGTTTACATATGAATTAAATATCATGTGATTATCTTCTTATTTATAATTATTTTATCTTACTCTTATGTACTTGTAATATTTTTTAAATTTTAAATTAACACTATATTAAAAATTTAAATTTTGGATTAATTTTTAATATTTTATGTATTTGCTATTGTTTTTTGTTGTTAAGACTTGGGACACATATTTTTTAATTTTGTACAGGGCACCTGAAATCTCAGGCACGGCTCTGGCCATCCCATGCTAAAATAGAATTTAAATTGATGGAGGAAACTGACTTTAATATCAATTAAAATTAGAATTGACTCACCAACATCAATTAGAATTAAAATAAATAGGTAAGGGTAGATAAGTAATTTCAGCAAGTACTGACCGACCGACTCCCAAATTTTTAATGTTTCGTCTATTATAATATATTAGCCTATTACCCGTGCGATGCACGGATTCCTTTTAACACTTGAATGATTTTTAATAATATAACTCTATCTTTAAATTATTATATTTTGATATATAGTTTCAATAGTTGAAAAATAAATTGAAAAACATAATAAGTTATAATAATAAATGTTTTGTGATAATTTGAGAATTTACTGAAAATAAATAATATAATATAATAATTTGTTCACGGGACCCGAGCCCTGAACCTGTAGAAATTGTTAAAATAAGGAATATAAAAGTTCAAATATAATAAGCTGTTGACGGGGTTCGAACCCTGAATCCATGAGAGCAATTTAAATATTAATATAATAATATTTTATTATTGCATTCAACGGTTTTCATCTATCTGATTTTAGATCTGACGGTTGTTATTTGTCGTATCAAATAACTGTACCGAGCAACTGACTACCTTTCAATAAAGGTCGATAGAAGATATATTGGCAAACAAACTAAAAGCATAGATAGTTAGGCTCCACTGGTATAGGTTCCTATCAACTGGTATTCTTTTGCTCCGTAAGCTTGACCACAAAGTGTTTCCGGTGCACTTGCCATCCCTAGAGCCGTGCCCGATGGTGTTTCAAGTGTTTGACGGAATATGATCCTAAAATTTTTAAGGGCACATTTGCTAGATGCAAGTGTACATAAATATTTTTTCTTTGTTTGAAAAAATAAAAACATTGTATAACTTTCTTTTCTAATAAAAAAATATACAAATAAAAGAAAGGTTAGAAAATAATAAATAATAAATAATTATAAATTATAATCTTTAGCAAAATTATAAAAAAAATATTTTAATAAGAATATTAATCTTTTTGATAAGTACTATATACTACTAATCTTGATAATAAAATACAAGGGTAATAGTAATTTTTCTTAAATAACTTGTACATTATATTACTTTTTATAATTTAAATAATACAGATTTTAGGTATTTAGTTTATTTTAAATTATAATAATATTTATATATTAATAAAAGATTAAGTTTGAAATATTAATAAATAAATTAATGTTTATATATAGATGTAAATAAGTTTACATATGAATTAAATATCATGTGATTATCTTCTTATTTATAATTATTTTATCTTACTCTTATGTACTTGTAATATTTTTTAAATTTTAAATTAACACTATATTAAAAATTTAAATTTTGGATTAATTTTTAATATTTTATGTATTTGCTATTGTTTTTTGTTGTTAAGACTTGGGACACATATTTTTTAATTTTGTACAGGGCACCTGAAATCTCAGGCACGGCTCTGGCCATCCCATGCTAAAATAGAATTTAAATTGATGGAGGAAACTGACTTTAATATCAATTAAAATTAGAATTGACTCACCAACATCAATTAGAATTAAAATAAATAGGTAAGGGTAGATAAGTAATTTCAGCAAGTACTGACCGACCGACTCCCAAATTTTTAATGTTTCGTCTATTATAATATATTAGCCTATTACCCGTGCGATGCACGGATTCCTTTTAACACTTGAATGATTTTTAATAATATAACTCTATCTTTAAATTATTATATTTTGATATATAGTTTCAATAGTTGAAAAATAAATTGAAAAACATAATAAGTTATAATAATAAATGTTTTGTGATAATTTGAGAATTTACTGAAAATAAATAATATAATATAATAATTTGTTCACGGGACCCGAGCCCTGAACCTGTAGAAATTGTTAAAATAAGGAATATAAAAGTTCAAATATAATAAGCTGTTGACGGGGTTCGAACCCTGAATCCATGAGAGCAATTTAAATATTAATATAATAATATTTTATTATTGCATTCAACGGTTTTCATCTATCTGATTTTAGATCTGACGGTTGTTATTTGTCGTATCAAATAACTGTACCGAGCAACTGACTACCTTTCAATAAAGGTCGATAGAAGATATATTGGCAAACAAACTAAAAGCATAGATAGTTAGGCTCCACTGGTATAGGTTCCTATCAACTGGTATTCTTTTGCTCCGTAAGCTTGACCACAAAGTGTTTCCGGTGCACTTGCCATCCCTAGAGCCGTGCCCGATGGTGTTTCAAGTGTTTGACGGAATATGATCCTAAAATTTTTAAGGGCACATTTGCTAGATGCAAGTGTATATAAATATTTTTTCTTTGTTTGAAAAAATAAAAACATTGTATAACTTTCTTTTCTAATAAAAAAATATACAAATAAAAGAAAGGTTAGAAAATAATAAATAATAAATAATTATAAATTATAATCTTTAGCAAAATTATAAAAAAAATATTTTAATAAGAATATTAATCTTTTTGATAAGTACTATATACTACTAATCTTGATAATAAAATACAAGGGTAATAGTAATTTTTCTTAAATAACTTGTACATTATATTACTTTTTAAAATTTAAATAATACAGATTTTAGGTATTTAGTTTATTTTAAATTATAATAATATTTATATATTAATAAAAGATTAAGTTTGAAATATTAATAAATAAATTAATGTTTATATATAGATGTAAATAAGTTTACATATGAATTAAATATCATGTGATTATCTTCTTATTTATAATTATTTTATCTTACTCTTATGTACTTGTAATATTTTTTAAATTTTAAATTAACACTATATTAAAAATTTAAATTTTGGATTAATTTTTAATATTTTATGTATTTGCTATTGTTTTTTGTTGTTAAGACTTGGGACACATATTTTTTAATTTTGTACAGGGCACCTGAAATCTCAGGCACGGCTCTGGCCATCCCATGCTAAAATAGAATTTAAATTGATGGAGGAAACTGACTTTAATATCAATTAAAATTAGAATTGACTCACCAACATCAATTAGAATTAAAATAAATAGGTAAGGGTAGATAAGTAATTTCAGCAAGTACTGACCGACCGACTCCCAAATTTTTAATGTTTCGTCTATTATAATATATTAGCCTATTACCCGTGCGATGCACGGATTCCTTTTAACACTTGAATGATTTTTAATAATATAACTCTATCTTTAAATTATTATATTTTGATATATAGTTTCAATAGTTGAAAAATAAATTGAAAAACATAATAAGTTATAATAATAAATGTTTTGTGATAATTTGAGAATTTACTGAAAATAAATAATATAATATAATAATTTGTTCACGGGACCCGAGCCCTGAACCTGTAGAAATTGTTAAAATAAGGAATATAAAAGTTCAAATATAATAAGCTGTTGACGGGGTTCGAACCCTGAATCCATGAGAGCAATTTAAATATTAATATAATAATATTTTATTATTGCATTCAACGGTTTTCATCTATCTGATTTTAGATCTGACGGTTGTTATTTGTCGTATCAAATAACTGTACCGAGCAACTGACTACCTTTCAATAAAGGTCGATAGAAGATATATTGGCAAACAAACTAAAAGCATAGATAGTTAGGCTCCACTGGTATAGGTTCCTATCAACTGGTATTCTTTTGCTCCGTAAGCTTGACCACAAAGTGTTTCCGGTGCACTTGCCATCCCTAGAGCCGTGCCCGATGGTGTTTCAAGTGTTTGACGGAATATGATCCTAAAATTTTTAAGGGCACATTTGCTAGATGCAAGTGTATATAAATATTTTTTCTTTGTTTGAAAAAATAAAAACATTGTATAACTTTCTTTTCTAATAAAAAAATATACAAATAAAAGAAAGGTTAGAAAATAATAAATAATAAATAATTATAAATTATAATCTTTAGCAAAATTATAAAAAAAATATTTTAATAAGAATATTAATCTTTTTGATAAGTACTATATACTACTAATCTTGATAATAAAATACAAGGGTAATAGTAATTTTTCTTAAATAACTTGTACATTATATTACTTTTTAAAATTTAAATAATACAGATTTTAGGTATTTAGTTTATTTTAAATTATAATAATATTTATATATTAATAAAAGATTAAGTTTGAAATATTAATAAATAAATTAATGTTTATATATAGATGTAAATAAGTTTACATATGAATTAAATATCATGTGATTATCTTCTTATTTATAATTATTTTATCTTACTCTTATGTACTTGTAATATTTTTTAAATTTTAAATTAACACTATATTAAAAATTTAAATTTTGGATTAATTTTTAATATTTTATGTATTTGCTATTGTTTTTTGTTGTTAAGACTTGGGACACATATTTTTTAATTTTGTACAGGGCACCTGAAATCTCAGGCACGGCTCTGGCCATCCCATGCTAAAATAGAATTTAAATTGATGGAGGAAACTGACTTTAATATCAATTAAAATTAGAATTGACTCACCAACATCAATTAGAATTAAAATAAATAGGTAAGGGTAGATAAGTAATTTCAGCAAGTACTGACCGACCGACTCCCAAATTTTTAATGTTTCGTCTATTATAATATATTAGCCTATTACCCGTGCGATGCACGGATTCCTTTTAACACTTGAATGATTTTTAATAATATAACTCTATCTTTAAATTATTATATTTTGATATATAGTTTCAATAGTTGAAAAATAAATTGAAAAACATAATAAGTTATAATAATAAATGTTTTGTGATAATTTGAGAATTTACTGAAAATAAATAATATAATATAATAATTTGTTCACGGGACCCGAGCCCTGAACCTGTAGAAATTGTTAAAATAAGGAATATAAAAGTTCAAATATAATAAGCTGTTGACGGGGTTCGAACCCTGAATCCATGAGAGCAATTTAAATATTAATATAATAATATTTTATTATTGCATTCAACGGTTTTCATCTATCTGATTTTAGATCTGACGGTTGTTATTTGTCGTATCAAATAACTGTACCGAGCAACTGACTACCTTTCAATAAAGGTCGATAGAAGATATATTGGCAAACAAACTAAAAGCATAGATAGTTAGGCTCCACTGGTATAGGTTCCTATCAACTGGTATTCTTTTGCTCCGTAAGCTTGACCACAAAGTGTTTCCGGTGCACTTGCCATCCCTAGAGCCGTGCCCGATGGTGTTTCAAGTGTTTGACGGAATATGATCCTAAAATTTTTAAGGGCACATTTGCTAGATGCAAGTGTACATAAATATTTTTTCTTTGTTTGAAAAAATAAAAACATTGTATAACTTTCTTTTCTAATAAAAAAATATACAAATAAAAGAAAGGTTAGAAAATAATAAATAATAAATAATTATAAATTATAATCTTTAGCAAAATTATAAAAAAAATATTTTAATAAGAATATTAATCTTTTTGATAAGTACTATATACTACTAATCTTGATAATAAAATACAAGGGTAATAGTAATTTTTCTTAAATAACTTGTACATTATATTACTTTTTATAATTTAAATAATACAGATTTTAGGTATTTAGTTTATTTTAAATTATAATAATATTTATATATTAATAAAAGATTAAGTTTGAAATATTAATAAATAAATTAATGTTTATATATAGATGTAAATAAGTTTACATATGAATTAAATATCATGTGATTATCTTCTTATTTATAATTATTTTATCTTACTCTTATGTACTTGTAATATTTTTTAAATTTTAAATTAACACTATATTAAAAATTTAAATTTTGGATTAATTTTTAATATTTTATGTATTTGCTATTGTTTTTTGTTGTTAAGACTTGGGACACATATTTTTTAATTTTGTACAGGGCACCTGAAATCTCAGGCACGGCTCTGGCCATCCCATGCTAAAATAGAATTTAAATTGATGGAGGAAACTGACTTTAATATCAATTAAAATTAGAATTGACTCACCAACATCAATTAGAATTAAAATAAATAGGTAAGGGTAGATAAGTAATTTCAGCAAGTACTGACCGACCGACTCCCAAATTTTTAATGTTTCGTCTATTATAATATATTAGCCTATTACCCGTGCGATGCACGGATTCCTTTTAACACTTGAATGATTTTTAATAATATAACTCTATCTTTAAATTATTATATTTTGATATATAGTTTCAATAGTTGAAAAATAAATTGAAAAACATAATAAGTTATAATAATAAATGTTTTGTGATAATTTGAGACTTTACTGAAAATAAATAATATAATATAATAATTTGTTCACGGGACCCGAGCCCTGAACCTGTAGAAATTGTTAAAATAAGGAATATAAAAGTTCAAATATAATAAGCTGTTAACGGGGTTCGAACCCTGAATCCATGAGAACAATTTAAATATTAATATAATAATATTTTATTATTGCATCCAACGGTTGTCATCTATCTAACTTTAGATCTGACGGTTGTTATTTGTCGTACCAAACAACTGTACCGAGTAATTGACTACCAAATAGAGGGTGTTCTGCTTATAATAGTATATAGTATAGATTTGAGAATTTGTTATATAAGAAAATTACTAAAAATATGTATTTCTAGTTTGGGTATTAACATTAAAAAAAATTGAATACCCATTTGATAAATACGTTATCTAGTACAAAACAGGATACTAAATGACAAAGGCGTATCCCAAAGGTATTTCTAGCCGTCCACTTGAATGAGTAATTTCAGCAATTTGCACAAAAAAATTATTATTTTTAATATTATTTCTTGCTAGTAGGATGAACAGAACGTGTTGCACCAAAACTGGCGGCTACTACTTGAAAACCGGTTTCTGTAAACTCATACTGTTTCGAACCTTTCACCGTTCAAGTCTACCAGGTTCTTACAGTCTCCCTCGCTTAAATTGATTGCCTGTTTTTTTAATTATACTCGATATGTTTCAGCTTTTGATTGTTGTGCTGCGGTTTTATGCTAGTTAAGTAGTCGTGAGGGTGTTATCTTTCGGGTGAGTGAAAAGATCATTAACAGCTTTAGAAATCTGGAATCTTAATGTGTTTGATGACAAATATAGAAATTGTGAATTTCTTTACAAAATTGGGTTGAAATGAATATAATCAATTAAATATATGAAATGTGGCCCAATAGCTATAACAACAAGAGATAGGAGATATCCATGACCGTGATTATGAACCCTAATTAGGCTAGCACAATTTATATATAACTCACATCTACATAAGCTTGGCGTCTCTGAAGCCACAAAGAAAGAGAGTGAGATAGATAAAACTAAAAAATGGCGAGATCCTCATTCAATCCTTCACCTTCATCATCAGATGAATGTTATATTGCTACACCTACTCAAGATGATGTTTCATCCGATGATCCATCTGCGGAAGAAACAAGAGGATTAGGAGAAGCTCAAATCCGAGGACTTGGGAGCATCGGCAGTGGAACTCTAGAAGAAAATTTCCGAACCCTCGGAGGATTTCATTTTCTGGGAGGAGTCCAGACCCGAGGAGGAGGAGCCCGGACTCGAGGAGCAGGATTTCAACCCCGAAGAGGAGGAGCCCGGATCCGAGGAGGATTCCCAATGCAAGGAATTCGAGCCCCGAGACGTAGGCGTAATGATTTAACCAGAAGCGCCTTTGGAATTCCAGGTGCCTTTGGATTTACATCCATTGAAGATGGGAATTTATCTGATAATTCATTTGTACCATGCGCGGAGGAAGAAGAAGCTGCTGAAGAAGAAGGAAGAGGAGCGCAAGTCCAAGAGGGCGGACGAGGGTGTGGACGAGGTCGACCTCGCGGCAGCGGGAGAGGACGCGGGCGAGGACGTGGGAGAGGAAGAAGGCACGAGGAAGATGAAGAAGAAGCAGCAGCGATAATGGTTACTTTAAGGCCTGAAACTAGAAGTGCAAATACCGAGGGAGCAATAAGTGAAAATATTGCAACGCTTGATAACACTAATATGTTGGATTGCCGTATTTGTCTCAAAGCTCTTAGGGTCCCTGTCTACCAGGTCTCTCTCTCCCCTGCCCCCTCCCCTACGTTATCCAAGCAATTTTAGATTTTTGTTTCTTCTTTTGTGGTATAATTCTAGTTGACAGCGGTCAATTATAGTCAGATGAGGGGGTCTTCTGGTTTGGGTTTAACACCGAAGTTAGGCATGATGAGTTAAAATGGTACTGCTCCTGGCTGCAGTGTTATTGCCAGCAAAGACAAAAAATTAGGGTCATTGAAAACACAGGCTAGAGAATTAATAAATGGCATGCTGTACAGTTTTGTGATTTGTATTCCACCAACACATTCTTCAGTAAGAGTCTCTGACGGGCATGACAATTATACGTGCATAGGACTCCCACCCATATTTAGAGGTCAACAATCTATATTTGTTGTTAATATTTTTGTGATGCATGAGAAAAAATTATAAAGTTATAACAAAAATAATATGTTTTTGTTGTTAATTTTATGTAGCATAATCTTTTCGGGTATAAACGTTATACATGATAGCATAGGACTCCTTTCTTTGATCATATAGGATAGTTATATATGTTGGAAACGATTTTTTTTTTGATTATTATAAAATAATGACTGAGAGGTGTAAATTGAATTCAAGTTTATCCCAAATATGTAATTTGTATATTCATAGGGTTTGGTTGTAGCAATGAGCATATATTATTATTTAACTAGGATTCTAATGTGTACTTTGTAAATATTAGTATAAAATATGCAAGTCTAGCATAATGCTACATAAGTTTGACTGGTTTGGTTCATGACCGATTGACATGTTTAGTTGCAAAAGGCTGACACAGCTTTTTCTAATTATTATGACTCCAATTATTTCTTATAATCTTGTCATACTTCTTTTTTCTTTGAATTTGTTTGTCCTTAAGAGAACTTCCTAGAGTAATTTTGCAAGATTTTGCTGCTTCAAGTGTTATACAAATATCACAACATATTTTGAATTACATTGTAGTGCGTCAAGGGGCACATTTCTTGTTCTAAATGTCGCGACAACCATAAAAACAAATGCCCTACTTGCTGTTTGCCGATTGATTATATTCGTAATCATGGATTGGAGAAGGTTCTTGAAGCAGTTAAAATCACTTGTCCAAATAACAAGTATGGATGCAAAGAAAAAGTGAGGTACATCATGAAACATGAGCATATGCAATCTTGCGCCTATGAAACTTGTTATTGTCCTCTTCCTGGCTGTGGTTTTGATGGTTCCTACAAGGATTTATATCTGCACTTTGCCAGCAAGCACCCAGCATCAGCCACGCGCTTCACGTTTGACTCTTCTTTTTCTGTTCATATGGGTGCAAATATGAAGTACAAATTCCTTCAGGGAGATGACAACACACTTTTCATCCTCAATTATGATGTCCAGACTATTGGAAGTGTACCCAATATAATATGTATTGGCCCAAGCTGTTTACAGAATGAGTATTCATATGAACTGGAAGGAGATAGCGTAAACAGCTCCTTCAAAATTACTTCGTTGGTGCCGAGACTGCCAAAATGGACGGAGGACCTTTCTGAGAAATCCGGTCTTGCAGTCCAAAAGGTTCTCATTGATTCTTCACGGCATCACGAAATCCAGGTTTGCATCCGTAGAAAAGGTGAAAATTGACTTCATATCTGCTCAGCCAGTCCTCAGGTCATTATTATGGCGCGTACTCTCTGATTCCAAATTCAATGTTTACATCGAGGACAGGAACCTCTAGAGAGTTATTGCATTTTTTTACTGTCAAACCCTTCAATAGAATTTTAAGATTATCATTTGTTAGTCAAAAAGATTCATATCTGTTTTATGCAAACTATTTATGTTTGTGATACCATGTATCATTTGGGATGTTTTCTTTGTTTTTTTTGAATAAAAGTACTTGCTTCTATTAATAATCATCCATCATAAGAGTCCATAGAATAAAGTCCGGAGCAGTTTCAAACCATTCCGTTAGACATGTACGAGCAATCTCATGGGCTACCTTATTCGCAGATCTTGGTACGAACTTAAATAACACGTTCTCATAATACGTAGCTTACTCACTACAATCCTCCACAATTGTATGAAACAACGAACTCCCTGTTTGCTCACAAAGCGCATCGATTAGTAGCTTGGAATCAGATTCATACACACAATTATTTCTTCTCCAATCTATTTATCCAGGACAATGCTTCTCTCATGCTCAAGGCTTCCGCCTCCCTTGGTGATCTAGCTCCCCTGATGACACGACTACGGGATCGCAGAAATAAGCCATTTGCATCCCTAACAACACAACCAACCGCCACAGAATCACTTACTGGATCACACGCTGCATCAATATTGATTTTAACCCATCCTAGTAAGGGTTTAGTCCATGTTTTTGATCTGCACCTGCTTGTTCTGATGCTGAACATCTCGCTCATTAACCTGGTTTCAGCTAGACAGCAAGTGTAATGCCATCTGCTTAATTCCAAACACTGATATGCTAACATTTGCCCACACCCATCTATTTCTTCTTACCCATAATCCCCAACAGAGCATCCCAAACATAACACACTGCTTCTTAGTAGCTGTTTGCAGAATTCGTTTAATAGTCTCCACTCCCGTTCCCACATTCCCAGTAAACACTAACCTCTGCATAACTATACTATCCCAAACCTCGCGTGCAAAGCAGCATTGAAACAACACATGTGCCACATCTGTTGGAATAATCTTAAATTTAGTTATTAATTATTTGTTTATTTAATTATTAGATATTTAGCAATGATTAATTATTAGAGAAAAATATTATTTTAGAATTGTTTAGTAGTGGGGTAGTGGAGTTATGGAGTAAATTATGGACATGTAATTTACCCATTAATTAGTAGTGGTTAGTTTTAGTAATAGTTAGTTTTAATATGTTTGTAAAGCCTATATAATGGCTAGTTTACCTTGAGTTTTAGGAGAGGAAAAGAAAACAAGAAATATAGCAGTACATGTAGGTGTCTTTTTTCTCTAAGTTTTTTCAACATGGCATCAGAGCTATATGTTATAAGGCTTGTGAGACTCTTATAAAAATACATACATTTATATATATATATATATATATTAAGTATTTATATGAGATTTCAAATGGTATTAAAAATTTCTCCATATATATTTAGTGAAATATCAAGATGAAATGGTACGTGGAAAAGGAAAGGGAAGCAAGAATAAAAATGAAGGAGGAACATGAGCGGGGGAAATAATGAGAAAGATATCATGGCTCAAGAGGCAATGAAAGAAATTTTATTTTAGAGTTGTGGAGAGAATGTGCTCCAAAGTGTTTTTGGAGAGAAAGTGCTCCAAAGTGTTTTTGATGAGATAGTGCATCAAAATTGATGGTGATGAGAAGTGCATCACAGGCGAAGAGAAAGTGCTTCGTAAATTTAAGATTATGGGGGTGAATGTTGGAATAATCTTAAATTTAGTTATTAATTATTTGTTTATTTAATTATTAGATATTTAGCAATGATTAATTATTAGAGAAAAATATTATTTTAGAATTGTTTAGTAGTGGGGTAGTGGAGTTATGGAGTAAATTATGGACATGTAATTTACCCATTAATTAGTAGTGGTTAGTTTTAGTAATAGTTAGTTTTAATATGTTTGTAAAGCCTATATAATGGCTAGTTTACCTTGAGTTTTAGGAGAGGAAAAGAAAACAAGAAATATAGCAGTACATGTAGGTGTCTTTTTTTCTGAAGTTTTTTTTTTCCAACAACATCTTCTAAATGATTATGACACCACCTGCACTGTGGTGGGATGTCAACATGTTTATTCCAAAGAGAGCCACTGCTGTTGGTAAAACCCCTCTAGTCACACGCCACAAAAAATTCGAGATTTTAACTGGTAATTGCAGCTTCCATAACCTAGACCACAGTACTCTCTCCTGACAATTTGATTCACCTTTCAGTAGTCTGTAGCAACTCCGCACTGTGAAGACACCTTTATTATCTGGTAACCAAAACCATGTATCCGGCCTACTCCTCACAGGTATTGGTATTTGATAAATTAGCTCCTTGTCCCTGTCATTACACAACTCAATTAATATCTCTGCATATCCCATGTCTGCCCTTCTATACTCATCAAACTATTCACACTCACATCTGCAAGTTCTGGAACCATACCACTTGTAATATAACCATTTTCTATACTAGGTAACCAAGGAGCATTCCAAATTTTTGTATCCCTACAATCTCCTATAGGACGCCTGCATTGTCAGGAACTGTTTAGTTCCAGACCTGATTTGTGACTATTTTTGGTATTTTCTATTTATATAAACAACAATTAACAGATAGAGAAGAGAAATAGAGGTAGATAGAGTGAGATTAGAGAGATAGAAACAGATCAGAAGAGAGAGATCAGAATAGGGAAGAAGAAACCCTAGAGAGAGAGAAGATTCAGTGATAGAGAGAGAAAGAGATTGTGGCCAAAGCCATTTTCATATATTCAACATGATGCAAATAGAACAGTTCTCTGGCTTATATAGACCAGTACAACACATAATGGCAAAGACAAAATTACCCTTAATGACATATACTACCCATAATGGTTGCACAGCACAGCACCTATACCATCATATATACTATACTGCAGACAACACATACTACTGCACTTTACTATACTCAGCTATCCTAACATGCATCCTTGCTTTAGAACAGTTTGAGCTTCAAAAATACTACGCCAAACATAGCTTGGATTCTCCCTCAAAGAAGCATTTAGAAAATCTGTCTAATTATCTGTCTTTTCCTTTTTATAAATGCAATGCCTAAGAATGCCTTTATGATAAATACAATCCCAAAAATCGTTAGCAGTTCTATAATGAAAGATTACAAGTTGTTTTTCGACAAGGGTGTTTCGTGTTTTTGTTGTAAATAATGAAATGCCATTATTCTTGAGCACATTTGGGTATAAAGTCAAGTGGTTAGGAGTTTCCTGAGTTCGATTTTTTCAAACATATAATCATTACGTAGAAATTATTTTCAGGGGGGTCCAGATAATTTTGAAACTCTAGTAATCTAGTAAGAAAAAATGCAGTACAGGGGACTAGAACTCTGCTCTTGGTCATAAAATGTAACAACACAAACCACGACATCAATATGTAAGGATCATATCCTAATTATTATATCTTCAAATTTCAGGGGGGGCCAAGGACCCTTCTAGACCCCCCGGATCCGTCTCTGCAAATAAGTGATCATAACTTAAAATAAATGCATTGTTTACAAAATCCAACTAAAAGTTTAAATGGACATATGAATTAATTATTTTTTCAGAAATATATTATTTTAAAATAGAAGGAATAAAAATTCGTCGTGAAATACTCGTTTTACTTTTCTATTTTAAATATGTTCTATTAATACAATTTTGAATTATGGCGATATCCTCCAGCGTCAATTCTTCTTCTTCAACGAATAATATCGTGCGATCGGGAAGAACAAGTGAACCAACGACCTTATCTCGTACGCTGATATGTTGGATTGCCTTATTTGTTTTGAAGCTTTGACCATTCCCTGTTTACCAGGTTTGTACGGGATCTACTCTGCCACTCTTAGATTTATCAGCTGCGTTTTCATTTCTATAATATTTATGTACATTTCATCTTTTAATTGTTATGTTTTTGTACTAGTTAAGCAGATGGACAAGGGTTTCAGATTAGGGTGAATCGATAATTAACTACTGTCAGAAATTTAATTTGTTTGATTTGTGTTGGACTAAGGGCCCAAAGAGAATCTAAAACTAGTGAAAATTAGATCAATCCTATTTTTATTTATAAAGCTTCAATAATGTGCACTTTACTTGCGTTTCACGCGTCTGTGCGTCTAAAATTTTATCTCTTTTTGGCCTAAACGAATGTCCAAATTAACTACTCTATAAAGCTGAAAATTTAATTTGGTTGATTTGTGTTGGACCAAGGCCCAAAGAGAATCCAAAAGTAGTGAAAGTTAATTCAATCCTACTTTTATTTAGAAAGCTTCAATAATGCGTACTTTACTCGCGGTTCACATGTCTGTGCATTTAAAAATTACATGTTTTTGGCTTTTTGACTTAAAACTGGTGTCCGAATTCGAGTGTACCTGGTCAAACGTCAAGTTTACGATCATGAAAAAATGAACATTTTGGGTAACATAAGACATAACTTATTTTATTTATATTTAAATAAAATTTATCAACAAGGCCTTTTTTTTTGGAATTGGTACACAAGATTCAAGAGTTGTCAAGTCCAAGCCTTCTATTGAAATTCTTAGCTCAAGAGTTGCGAACTCCAGTAGTTGAAATAACTAATCGGTGCGTCTTCTTCCTCTTTCTTCCTCTTACTCATGCCATCTTTCCCCTCTGGGCCCAACCTCGTCCGCGTCCTCAGACTTGCTCGCTTCTTAGTTATCCTTCTTCCTCAAGCCTCTTCTTCTTCCTCCGTGCTTGGCATGAATGAATTATCACATAAATCGTCATCTTCAACATATGTGAATTTGGAGGCACTTTAGTACAAATATTACGCCTACATCTCGGGGAACGAGTTCCTTGCATTTGGAATCCTCCTCCTCGGGTCAAGAATCCTCTACAGGTTCCAAATTCTCCTTCAAGGTTTTCACTGCCAATGCTCCCACATACTCGAATTTGAACTTGTGCTCTTGTTTCTTCCACAAATGGTATATTTAAATCATCGAACGAATCATCATTTTGAATAAGTGTAGTCATATAAAATTTACCCGATGATAAGATATATGGTCATCGGATGATCTCGCCCTCAGTTGCATATATCTTTTTTTCTTCATTTTTGTTTAGCGGCGGCAAGGTTATATGGATATAAGTAATTAATATATTGGTTGCCTAGTATAGGATAAATCAATGAAATATATGACATATATCTCTTAATTAAAATTACTCTTGGTATAACTTTTTGTCACATTTCATAGTGATTAATACTCTTATATATTTTTTCTAATAATATTCATTTCAGTCCTCTTGTGTAAGGATATAGTCCATCAGGATTTTACTTTCTTTATCTAAATGTGATATTGGGTGATTATATTTTTACTTCAACGTTCAATTTGTATTTATGGTTGAGATCAAAGACTCCTCCTTTGCAAAATCATGAGGCAGTGATCTCCCGATTAATTACTTGTATGGATATAAATTGAATTGCATGGATGCGTCGATTAAAATTTTTGCCCTTTTATAATGATGATACATTGAAAAGGAATCCAATTTCTACCAATAGGGGGAAATAAGTGATTTTAATTGCTTGATTCGAGAACCTCACCCAAACACGCGATAACTAATCAACGAAGAGTATCGTGCCCATTTTCTCATATTACATTAACAGATGAACTTTTAACAAGGTAAAACGCAGTATATTTAGTAGTAGTAATGTAATGCTTAGAAACCACTCTGCTTATGTAAGAAACAATGCAACAAAAGGAATATATAGTAAGTTGCTCTAGGATTTTGTTTTTTGGTGAAGTATTTCTAGGCTTTTACATATTACAAACATAACAGCCACCAAAGATTAAAATATTAAGGTCGGTAAGAACACAAGGCAGAGACTATAAAATGGCATTCCGGACATATTTTGTGATTTATACTTGAAAAAGCCAATCAGTTAGTAACATGATGTTTTTGGTTTGGTCCATGAACTATTGACATCTTTAGTCGCAAAAGGTTGGCTCAGGTTTCTCTACCTGTTTACCAGTTACCGACTAGTTTTTGATGTCATTTCGTGGAGCTGGTGCAGTCATAGGTTTTTTCCCGATTCATTCTTCCATGAATTGCTGAAAGCGAAAAGAGGTTCATCAAAATTTGATCGAAAATTCAAAATGACTCTTCAAATAAATGATTTTTTATTTCTCGAATCTCCAATTGATTATTATGGCACCAAGTTATTTCTTATGAATTTGGTAATACTTTTTTTGTGAACTTATTTGTTCTTCAGACAAACCCCTTTGAGTAATTTTGCAATATTTTGCTGCTTCCATTTGGTAATTTTACAAATACTTTTTAACCTTGTTATATATTTGGTACCTGACTGCTTTCTGTGTAAAATGTTAGTAAAATTTAAAAGTGTTAAGAACTTACCATTACTTGCAATCTAAGCTTCATTTCACTACAAGAAAAACGGCTAAATTTGACCGAAAATTTGTAGTCATATTTAGCTAAATTTGGCCACCGGCGGTCCTATTTAGTTAAATTTGACCGAATTGTGTCGTTCTTTTTTAGACCGGTCAAATTTAGCAAAATCAGTCAAATTTAACATAAATTTGACCGATCAAATTTGACTGCCTAAAATTGACCAATTAAATTTGACCAAATTTTTGAAATTTGATTTTTTTTTAAAATTGGCGCCCAAAAATTTGATTTTTTTTGAAATTTGAATTTAAGTGCCTGTTGGACTTTGAAGCCTTCGGGGCTGATTAGAATGATGCCTGCTCCACCTGAAGTGGTTGTGGATGAACCATCAACAAAAAGTAACCATGTTCGCGAATGATCGTACTCGGGATTCATAGGTCTGCTGGTGAACTGACATTCTGCTAAAAAGTCTGATAGTGCCTGTGCTTTAATCGAGGTCCGAGGTTTGTACTCGATAAAGAATTGACTGAGTTCGATTGTCTATGCAGCAAGCCTACCCGTCATATCGGGTTTGTGAAGGACTTACTTGAGAGGTTGGTATGTCAGGACATTAATTCCCCTACCCTGGAAGTAATTGAGGAGTTTTTGACTTGTAGTTACTAGGGCGTATACGAGCTTTTCCACTTACGGGCAGCGAGTCTTGGCATCATGCAATGCGTGGCTTATATAGTATACCGGAGTTTCTTTATCATTCGCAATACGCACAAGAACCGCTGCTACGGTTTTATCGGAGGCTGACAGGTATATTCTCAGGGGTTCACCCTGTTGAGGCCTCGTGAGGATTGGAGGGTTAGTGAGAAATGACTTAAGTTCTGCAAAGCTGTGCTGATAGTCGATGTTCCACTCGAACTTTGATAATTTTGACGCTTGCTTTGAAGACTGGGGAATAAAATGTCCCAGGGCCACGATGCATATTATTAGTCGTTGCACATCTTTGACAGATTTTGGGTCCTCCATTTCTAGGATCTCTTTTGTTTGGGAAAGATCGGCTTCTGTACCTCGCCATGTGATCAAAACCCCCAAGAATTTACCAGCCGTGAGACCAAAGGAACATTTGGCTGGGTTTAGGCGTATGTTGTGGGCTCTCTCGCATTTTCAAAGGTTTCACAGAGGTCTCTCATGTGGTCTAAGGCTTTTGTTGACTTGGAGATCATATAATTGACATAAATTAGCATGTTTCTCCCTATCCGGGGTCCAGAAATGGAGTCCATGGTTTGATGGAACGGGGCACCTCTGTTGATGAGTCTAAAAGGCATGCCTCGGTATCCAAAGACTCCTCGATGTGTGATGAAAGCTTTTTGTTCCCCGTCTTGGCCTTGGTCGATGGCCGACCTTTTTTCCTCGGAGAATATTCGCCGCTTCTGTTTTACTGGGGTGATATTTGTGCTAATGTGCAGCGAATTTCGAGCTATTGTCTCGGGGATTCCCGACATGTCTTTAAGATCTTAAGAAAAAGTATCCGCGAACTCACGGATGAGATCTGTTATCTCAAGCTTCGGATGATCTGCCATATTTTTGCCCAGACGAGTTGTCTTATCGGGGTTCCCTTCGACGACCTGAACTTCTTCAATTTCCTCCACTGACGAGCAAGAGTTTTTTATTGGGATGTCAAACATATCTCTGGGATCAATATCAAGGACTAGATTAACTTCCATTTCATTGGACTGTTTATTTTTTTGGGAAACTTTTGTTAAGTAACATTGGCGCACGATGGCCTGATTACTGATAATTTCACTGACTCCAAATTTTGTGGGAAACTTCATTTTCAAATGGGAGATAGATGTGATTTCTCTTAATGCGGTTACTGTGGTTCTGCCTAGTATGTCATTGAAGCTAGAGGCGGAGCTGACCACACAAAACTTGACTATCTTCCAAATCTAGCATGGGGAGAGCCAAATAGAACCAGCATGTAAAAAATGCCTACCACATGAACCTCATTGCCGGTGAAGCCGAACAGTGGGGTACGGGAGTTTTCAAGTTTGCGGTCTCCGACATTTTAACGCGCAAATACGTGGTGGTATATGACGTCTACGGAGCTTCCGTTATCGACAAACATCTTTTTAACAGTGTTAGTCCCCACTCTGGTCGTTATTGCAAGAGCATCTTGGTGGCCTTCAATGAGGCCTGAATATTAATCATCGTTGGAGAATGATATGACGAGAGAGGGGTTCAACCGAGGGAATTTCACCAGAGAGGGATTTATGTTGAATACCTCGCCGGCATACTTTTTACGAGGGTTGTTAGAGGCGCCTTCCACTGCTATTCCCCCAAATATCACATATATCACTCGATCTTCATCATGTCTCCGTTCATGGCGATATGTGCCTGTTTGTTTGACATAGTGTACCAACTGTCCTAGGAGAATTTTTCCCTCAACGAGGTTGCTCAACTGGAAGCATTGCTCGGTAGTGTGACCGATATCCTCGTGGTATTCGTAATATACGGAGCTCGGCGGGCTGCCGGGTTTCATGGGCCTCAGGGGACGATAATCTGGTTCTGTTTTTAATACTGCTAGAATTGTTACTTTCTCGGTGTTAAGCTTGGTAAATTCTTTATCAGGGTGACTACAAGGTTGCCAGTCTCTCTCTCTTCGGTCTCTTGGGGGGTTGTCGACAGCTCGGCTTTGCGGAGAGTGACGACGATCTTGTCGTTTTTCCTTCGCGGGTGATTGCGGACTGTAACTACGACGTCGCTCATATCTTGAGGATTGTCAAGGCAATTGTAGATAAGTAATTTCAGCAAGTACTGACCGACCGACTCCCAAATTTTTAATGTTTCGTCTATTATAATATATTAGCCTATTACCCGTGCGATGCACGGATTCCTTTTAACACTTGAATGATTTTTAATAATATAACTCTATCTTTAAATTATTATATTTTGATATATAGTTTCAATAGTTGAAAAATAAATTGAAAAACATAATAAGTTATAATAATAAATGTTTTGTGATAATTTGAGAATTTACTGAAAATAAATAATATAATATAATAATTTGTTCACGGGACCCGAGCCCTGAACCTGTAGAAATTGTTAAAATAAGGAATATAAAAGTTCAAATATAATAAGCTGTTGACGGGGTTCGAACCCTGAATCCATGAGAGTAATTTAAATATTAATATAATAATATTTTATTATTGCATTCAACGGTTTTCATCTATCTGATTTTAGATCTGACGGTTGTTATTTGTCGTATCAAATAACTGTACCGAGCAACTGACTACCTTTCAATAAAGGTCGATAGAAGATATATTGGCAAACAAACTAAAAGCATAGATAGTTAGGCTCCACTGGTATAGGTTCCTATCAACTGGTATTCTTTTGCTCCGTAAGCTTGACCACAAAGTGTTTCCGGTGCACTTGCCATCCCTAGAGCCGTGCCCGATGGTGTTTCAAGTGTTTGACGGAATATGATCCTAAAATTTTTAAGGGCACATTTGCTAGATGCAAGTGTACATAAATATTTTTTCTTTGTTTGAAAAAATAAAAACATTGTATAACTTTCTTTTCTAATAAAAAAATATACAAATAAAAGAAAGGTTAGAAAATAATAAATAATAAATAATTATAAATTATAATCTTTAGCAAAATTATAAAAAAAATATTTTAATAAGAATATTAATCTTTTTGATAAGTACTATATACTACTAATCTTGATAATAAAATACAAGGGTAATAGTAATTTTTCTTAAATAACTTGTACATTATATTACTTTTTATAATTTAAATAATACAGATTTTAGGTATTTAGTTTATTTTAAATTATAATAATATTTATATATTAATAAAAGATTAAGTTTGAAATATTAATAAATAAATTAATGTTTATATATAGATGTAAATAAGTTTACATATGAATTAAATATCATGTGATTATCTTCTTATTTATAATTATTTTATCTTACTCTTATGTACTTGTAATATTTTTTAAATTTTAAATTAACACTATATTAAAAATTTAAATTTTGGATTAATTTTTAATATTTTATGTATTTGCTATTGTTTTTTGTTGTTAAGACTTGGGACACATATTTTTTAATTTTGTACAGGGCACCTGAAATCTCAGGCACGGCTCTGGCCATCCCATGCTAAAATAGAATTTAAATTGATGGAGGAAACTGACTTTAATATCAATTAAAATTAGAATTGACTCACCAACATCAATTAAATTAAAATAAATAGTTAAGGGTAGATAAGTAATTTCAGCAAGTACTGACCGACCGACTCCCAAATTTTTAATGTTTCGTCTATTATAATATATTAGCCTATTACCCGTGCGATGCACGGATTCCTTTTAACACTTGAATGATTTTTAATAATATAACTCTATCTTTAAATTATTATATTTTGATATATAGTTTCAATAGTTGAAAAATAAATTGAAAAACATAATAAGTTATAATAATAAATGTTTTGTGATAATTTGAGAATTTACTGAAAATAAATAATATAATATAATAATTTGTTCACGGGACCCGAGCCCTGAACCTGTAGAAATTGTTAAAATAAGGAATATAAAAGTTCAAATATAATAAGCTGTTGACGGGGTTCGAACCCTAAATCCATGAGAGCAATTTAAATATTAATATAATAATATTTTATTATTGCATTCAACGGTTTTCATCTATCTGATTTTAGATCTGACGGTTGTTATTTGTCGTATCAAATAACTGTACCGAGCAACTGACTACCTTTCAATAAAGGTCGATAGAAGATATATTGGCAAACAAACTAAAAGCATAGATAGTTAGGCTCCACTGGTATAGGTTCCTATCAACTGGTATTCTTTTGCTCCGTAAGCTTGACCACAAAGTGTTTCCGGTGCACTTGCCATCCCTAGAGCCGTGCCCGATGGTGTTTCAAGTGTTTCACGGAATATGATCCTAAAATTTTTAAGGGCACATTTGCTAGATGCAAGTGTACATAAATATTTTTTCTTTGTTTGAAAAAATAAAAACATTGTATAACTTTCTTTTCTAATAAAAAAATATACAAATAAAAGAAAGGTTAGAAAATAATAAATAATAAATAATTATAAATTATAATCTTTAGCAAAATTATAAAAAAAATATTTTAATAAGAATATTAATCTTTTTGATAAGTACTATATACTACTAATCTTGATAATAAAATACAAAGGTAATAGTAATTTTTCTTAAATAACTTGTACATTATATTACTTTTTATAATTTAAATAATACAGATTTTAGGTATTTAGTTTATTTTAAATTATAATAATATTTATATATTAATAAAAGATTAAGTTTGAAATATTAATAAATAAATTAATGTTTATATATAGATGTAAATAAGTTTACATATGAATTAAATATCATGTGATTATCTTCTTATTTATAATTATTTTATCTTACTCTTATGTACTTTTAATATTTTTTAAATTTTAAATTAACACTATATTAAAAATTTAAATTTTGGATTAATTTTTAATATTTTATGTATTTGCTATTGTTTTTTGTTGTTAAGACTTGGGACACATATTTTTTAATTTTGTACAGGGCACCTGAAATCTCAGGCACGGCTCTGGCCATCCCATGCTAAAATAGAATTTAAATTGATGGAGGAAACTGACTTTAATATCAATTAAAATTAGAATTGACTCACCAACATCAATTAGAATTAAAATAAATAGGTAAGGGTAGATAAGTAATTTCAGCAAGTACTGACCGACCGACTCCCAAATTTTTAATGTTTCGTCTATTATAATATATTAGCCTATTACCCGTGCGATGCACGGATTCCTTTTAACACTTGAATGATTTTTAATAATATAACTCTATCTTTAAATTATTATATTTTGATATATAGTTTCAATAGTTGAAAAATAAATTGAAAAACATAATAAGTTATAATAATAAATGTTTTGTGATAATTTGAGACTTTACTGAAAATAAATAATATAATATAATAATTTGTTCACGGGACCCGAGCCCTGAACCTGTAGAAATTGTTAAAATAAGGAATATAAAAGTTCAAATATAATAAGCTGTTGACGGGGTTCGAACCCTGAATCCATGAGAGCAATTTAAATATTAATATAATAATATTTTATTATTGCATTCAACGGTTTTCATCTATCTGATTTTAGATCTGACGGTTGTTATTTGTCGTATCAAATAACTGTACCGAGCAACTGACTACCTTTCAATAAAGGTCGATAGAAGATATATTGGCAAACAAACTAAAAGCATAGATAGTTAGGCTCCACTGGTATAGGTTCCTATCAACTGGTATTCTTTTGCTCCGTAAGCTTGACCACAAAGTGTTTCCGGTGCACTTGCCATCCCTAGAGCCGTGCCGGATGGTGTTTCAAGTGTTTGACGGAATATGATCCTAAAATTTTTAAGGGCACATTTGCTAGATGCAAGTGTATATAAATATTTTTTCTTTGTTTGAAAAAATAAAAACATTGTATAACTTTCTTTTCTAATAAAAAAATATATAAATAAAAGAAAGGTTAGAAAATAATAAATAATAAATAATTATAAATTATAATCTTTAGCAAAATTATAAAAAAAATATTTTAATAAGAATATTAATCTTTTTGATAAGTACTATATACTACTAATCTTGATAATAAAATACAAGGGTAATAGTAATTTTTCTTAAATAACTTGTACATTATATTACTTTTTAAAATTTAAATAATACAGATTTTAGGTATTTAGTTTATTTTAAATTATAATAATATTTATATATTAATAAAAGATTAAGTTTGAAATATTAATAAATAAATTAATGTTTATATATAGATGTAAATAAGTTTACATATGAATTAAATATCTTGTGATTATCTTCTTATTTATAATTATTTTATCTTACTCTTATGTACTTGTAATATTTTTTAAATTTTAAATTAACACTATATTAAAAATTTAAATTTTGGATTAATTTTTAATATTTTATGTATTTGCTATTGTTTTTTGTTGTTAAGACTTGGGACACATATTTTTTAATTTTGTACAGGGCACCTGAAATCTCAGGCACGGCTCTGGCCATCCCATGCTAAAATAGAATTTAAATTGATGGAGGAAACTGACTTTAATATCAATTAAAATTAGAATTGACTCACCAACATCAATTAGAATTAAAATAAATAGGTAAGGGTAGATAAGTAATTTCAGCAAGTACTGACCGACCGACTCCCAAATTTTTAATGTTTCGTCTGTTATAATATATTAGCCTATTACCCGTGCGATGCACGGATTCCTTTTAACACTTGAATGATTTTTAATAATATAACTCTATCTTTAAATTATTATATTTTGATATATAGTTTCAATAGTTGAAAAATAAATTGAAAAACATAATAAGTTATAATAATAAATGTTTTGTGATAATTTGAGAATTTACTGAAAATAAATAATATAATATAATAATTTGTTCACGGGACCCGAGCCCTGAACCTGTAGAAATTGTTAAAATAAGGAATATAAAAGTTCAAATATAATAAGCTGTTGACGGGGTTCGAACCCTGAATCCATGAGAGCAATTTAAATATTAATATAATAATATTTTATTATTGCATTCAACGGTTTTCATCTATCTGATTTTAGATCTGACGGTTGTTATTTGTCGTATCAAATAACTGTACCGAGCAACTGACTACCTTTCAATAAAGGTCGATAGAAGATATATTGGCAAACAAACTAAAAGCATAGATAGTTAGGCTCCACTGGTATAGGTTCCTATCAACTGGTATTCTTTTGCTCCGTAAGCTTGACCACAAAGTGTTTCCGGTGCACTTGCCATCCCTAGAGCCGTGCCCGATGGTGTTTCAAGTGTTTGACGGAATATGATCCTAAAATTTTTAAGGGCACATTTGCTAGATGCAAGTGTACATAAATATTTTTTCTTTGTTTGAAAAAATAAAAACATTGTATAACTTTCTTTTCTAATAAAAAAATATACAAATAAAAGAAAGGTTAGAAAATAATAAATAATAAATAATTATAAATTATAATCTTTAGCAAAATTATAAAAAAAATATTTTAATAAGAATATTAATCTTTTTGATAAGTACTATATACTACTAATCTTGATAATAAAATACAAGGGTAATAGTAATTTTTCTTAAATAACTTGTACATTATATTACTTTTTATAATTTAAATAATACAGATTTTAGGTATTTAGTTTATTTTAAATTATAATAATATTTATATATTAATAAAAGATTAAGTTTGAAATATTAATAAATAAATTAATGTTTATATATAGATGTAAATAAGTTTACATATGAATTAAATATCATGTGATTATCTTCTTATTTATAATTATTTTATCTTACTCTTATGTACTTGTAATATTTTTTAAATTTTAAATTAACACTATATTAAAAATTTAAATTTTGGATTAATTTTTAATATTTTATGTATTTGCTATTGTTTTTTGTTGTTAAGACTTGGGACACATATTTTTTAATTTTGTACAGGGCACCTGAAATCTCAGGCACGGCTCTGGCCATCCCATGCTAAAATAGAATTTAAATTGATGGAGGAAACTGACTTTAATATCAATTAAAATTAGAATTGACTCACCAACATCAATTAAATTAAAATAAATAGTTAAGGGTAGATAAGTAATTTCAGCAAGTACTGACCGACCGACTCCCAAATTTTTAATGTTTCGTCTATTATAATATATTAGCCTATTACCCGTGCGATGCACGGATTCCTTTTAACACTTGAATGATTTTTAATAATATAACTCTATCTTTAAATTATTATATTTTGATATATAGTTTCAATAGTTGAAAAATAAATTGAAAAACATAATAAGTTATAATAATAAATGTTTTGTGATAATTTGAGAATTTACTGAAAATAAATAATATAATATAATAATTTGTTCACGGGACCCGAGCCCTGAACCTGTAGAAATTGTTAAAATAAGGAATATAAAAGTTCAAATATAATAAGCTGTTGACGGGGTTCGAACCCTAAATCCATGAGAGCAATTTAAATATTAATATAATAATATTTTATTATTGCATTCAACGGTTTTCATCTATCTGATTTTAGATCTGACGGTTGTTATTGCATTTTTTTACTGTCAAACCCTTCAATAGAATTTTAAGATTATCATTTGTTAGTCAAAAAGATTCATATCTGTTTTATGCAAACTATTTATGTTTGTGATACCATGTATCATTTGGGATGTTTTCTTTGTTTTTTTTGAATAAAAGTACTTGCTTCTATTAATAATCATCCATCATAAGAGTCCATAGAATAAAGTCCGGAGCAGTTTCAAACCATTCCGTTAGACATGTACGAGCAATCTCATGGGCTACCTTATTCGCAGATCTTGGTACGAACTTAAATAACACGTTCTCATAATACCTAGCTTACTCACTACAATCCTCCACAATTGTATGAAACAACGAACTCCCTGTTTGCTCACAAAGCGCATCGATTAGTAGCTTGGAATCAGATTCATACACACAATTATTTCTTCTCCAATCTATTTATCCAGGACAATGCTTCTCTCATGCTCAAGGCTTCCGCCTCCCTTGGTGATCTAGCTCCCCTGATGACACGACTACGGGATCGCAGAAATAAGCCATTTGCATCCCTAACAACACAACCAACCGCCACAGAATCACTTACTGGATCACACGCTGCATCAATATTGATTTTAACCCATCCTAGTAAGGGTTTAGTCCATGTTTTTGATCTGCACCTGCTTCTGATGCTGAACATCTCGCTCATTAACCTGGTTTCAGCTAGACAGCAAGTGTAATGCCATCTGCTTAATTCCAAACACTGATATGCTAACATTTGCCCACACCCATCTATTTCTTCTTACCCATAATCCCCAACAGAGCATCCCAAACATAACACACTGCTTCTTAGTAGCTGTTTGCAGAATTCGTTTAATAGTCTCCACTCCCGTTCCCACATTCCCAGTAAACACTAACCTCTGCATAACTATACTATCCCAAACCTCGCGTGCAAAGCAGCATTGAAACAACACATGTGCCACATCTGTTGGAATAATCTTAAATTTAGTTATTAATTATTTGTTTATTTAATTATTAGATATTTAGCAATGATTAATTATTAGAGAAAAATATTATTTTAGAATTGTTTAGTAGTGGGGTAGTGGAGTTATGGAGTAAATTATGGACATGTAATTTACCCATTAATTAGTAGTGGTTAGTTTTAGTAATAGTTAGTTTTAATATGTTTGTAAAGCCTATATAATGGCTAGTTTACCTTGAGTTTTAGGAGAGGAAAAGAAAACAAGAAATATAGCAGTACATGTAGGTGTCTTTTTTCTCTAAGTTTTTTCAACATGGCATCAGAGCTATATGTTATAAGGCTTGTGAGACTCTTATAAAAATACATACATTTATATATATATATATATATATATATATATTAAGTATTTATATGAGATTTCAAATGGTATTAAAAATTTCTCCATATATATTTAGTGAAATATCAAGATGAAATGGTACGTGGAAAAGGAAAGAGAAGCAAGAATAAAAATGAAGGAGGAACATGAGCGGGGGAAATAATGAGAAAGATATCATGGCTCAAGAGGCAATGAAAGAAATTTTATTTTAGAGTTGTGGAGAGAATGTGCTCCAAAGTGTTTTTGGAGAGAAAGTGCTCCAAAGTGTTTTTGATGAGATAGTGCATCAAAATTGATGGTGATGAGAAGTGCATCACAGGCGAAGAGAAAGTGCTTCGTAAATTTAAGATTATGGGGGTGAATGTTGGAATAATCTTAAATTTAGTTATTAATTATTTGTTTATTTAATTATTAGATATTTAGCAATGATTAATTATTAGAGAAAAATATTATTTTAGAATTGTTTAGTAGTGGGGTAGTGGAGTTATGGAGTAAATTATGGACATGTAATTTACCCATTAATTAGTAGTGGTTAGTTTTAGTAATAGTTAGTTTTAATATGTTTGTAAAGCCTATATAATGGCTAGTTTACCTTGAGTTTTAGGAGAGGAAAAGAAAACAAGAAATATAGCAGTACATGTAGGTGTCTTTTTTTCTGAAGTTTTTTTTTTCCAACAACATCTTCTAAATGATTATGACACCACCTGCACTGTGGTGGGATGTCAACATGTTTATTCCAAAGAGAGCCACTGCTGTTGGTAAAACCCCTCTAGTCACACGCCACAAAAAATTCGAGATTTTAACTGGTAATTGCAGCTTCCATAACCTAGACCACAGTACTCTCTCCTGACAATTTGATTCACCTTTCAGTAGTCTGTAGCAACTCCGCACTGTGAAGACACCTTTATTATCTGGTAACCAAAACCATGTATCCGGCCTACTCCTCACAGGTATTGGTATTTGATAAATTAGCTCCTTGTCCCTGTCATTACACAACTCAATTAATATCTCTGCATATCCCATGTCTGCCCTTCTATACTCATCAAACTATTCACACTCACATCTGCAAGTTCTGGAACCATACCACTTGTAATATAACCATTTTCTATACTAGGTAACCAAGGAGCATTCCAAATTTTTGTATCCCTACAATCTCCTATAGGACGCCTGCATTGTCAGGAACTGTTTAGTTCCAGACCTGATTTGTGACTATTTTTGGTATTTTCTATTTATATAAACAACAATTAACAGATAGAGAAGAGAAATAGAGGTAGATAGAGTGAGATTAGAGAGATAGAAACAGATCAGAAGAGAGAGATCAGAATAGGGAAGAAGAAACCCTAGAGAGAGAGAAGATTCAGTGATAGAGAGAGAAAGAGATTGTGGCCAAAGCCATTTTCATATATTCAACATGATGCAAATAGAACAGTTCTCTGGCTTATATAGACCAGTACAACACATAATGGCAAAGACAAAATTACCCTTAATGACATATACTACCCATAATGGTTGCACAGCACAGCACCTATACCATCATATATACTATACTGCAGACAACACATACTACTGCACTTTACTATACTCAGCTATCCTAACATGCATCCTTGCTTTAGAACAGTTTGAGCTTCAAAAATACTACGCCAAACATAGCTTGGATTCTCCCTCAAAGAAGCATTTAGAAAATCTGTCTAATTATCTGTCTTTTCCTTTTTATAAATGCAATGCCTAAGAATGCCTTTATGATAAATACAATCCCAAAAATCGTTAGCAGTTCTATAATGAAAGATTAAAGTTGTTTTTCGACAAGGGTGTTTCGTGTTTTTGTTGTAAATAATGAAATGCCATTATTCTTGAGCACATTTGGGTATAAAGTCAAGTGGTTAGGAGTTTCCTGAGTTCGATTTTTTCAAACATATAATCATTACGTAGAAATTATTTCAGGGGGGTCCAGATAATTTTGAAACTCTAGTAATCTAGTAAGAAAAAATGCAGTACAGGGGACTAGAACTCTGCTCTTGGTCATAAAATGTAACAACACAAACCACGACATCAATATGTAAGGATCATATCCTAATTATTATATCTTCAAATTTCAGGGGGGGCCAAGGACCCTTCTAGACCCCCTGGATCCGTCTCTGCAAATAAGTGATCATAACTTAAAATAAATGCATTGTTTACAAAATCCAACTAAAAGTTTAAATGGACATATGAATTAATTATTTTTTCAGAAATATATTATTTTAAAATAGAAGGAATAAAAATTCGTCGTGAAATACTCGTTTTACTTTTCTATTTTAAATATGTTCTATTAATACAATTTTGAATTATGGCGATATCCTCCAGCGTCAATTCTTCTTCTTCAACGAATAATATCGTGCGATCGGGAAGAACAAGTGAACCAACGACCTTATCTCGTACGCTGATATGTTGGATTGCCTTATTTGTTTTGAAGCTTTGACCATTCCCTGTTTACCAGGTTTGTACGGGATCTACTCTGCCACTCTTAGATTTATCAGCTGCGTTTTCATTTCTATAATATTTATGTACATTTCATCTTTTAATTGTTATGTTTTTGTACTAGTTAAGCAGATGGACAAGGGTTTCAGATTAGGGTGAATCGATAATTAACTACTGTCAGAAATTTAATTTGTTTGATTTGTGTTGGACTAAGGGCCCAAAGAGAATCTAAAACTAGTGAAAATTAGATCAATCCTATTTTTATTTATAAAGCTTCAATAATGTGCACTTTACTTGCGTTTCACGCGTCTGTGCGTCTAAAATTTTATCTCTTTTTGGCCTAAACGAATGTCCAAATTAACTACTCTATAAAGCTGAAAATTTAATTTGGTTGATTTGTGTTGGACCAAGGCCCAAAGAGAATCCAAAAGTAGTGAAAGTTAATTCAATCCTACTTTTATTTAGAAAGCTTCAATAATGCGTACTTTACTCGCGGTTCACATGTCTGTGCATTTAAAAATTACATGTTTTTGGCTTTTTGACTTAAAACTGGTGTCCGAATTCGAGTGTACCTGGTCAAACGTCAAGTTTACGATCATGAAAAAATGAACATTTTGGGTAACATAAGACATAACTTATTTTATTTATATTTAAATAAAATTTATCAACAAGGCCTTTTTTTTGGAATTGGTACACAAGATTCAAGAGTTGTCAAGTCCAAGCCTTCTATTGAAATTCTTAGCTCAAGAGTTGCGAACTCCAGTAGTTGAAATAACTAATCGGTGCGTCTTCTTCCTCTTTCTTCCTCTTACTCATGCCATCTTTCCCCTCTGGGCCCAACCTCGTCCGCGTCCTCAGACTTGCTCGCTTCTTAGTTATCCTTCTTCCTCAAGCCTCTTCTTCTTCCTCCGTGCTTGGCATGAATGAATTATCACATAAATCGTCATCTTCAACATATGTGAATTTGGAGGCACTTTAGTACAAATATTACGCCTACATCTCGGGGAACGAGTTCCTTGCATTTGGAATCCTCCTCCTCGGGTCAAGAATCCTCTACAGGTTCCAAATTCTCCTTCAAGGTTTTCACTGCCAATGCTCCCACATACTCGAATTTGAACTTGTGCTCTTGTTTCTTCCACAAATGGTATATTTAAATCATCGAACGAATCATCATTTTGAATAAGTGTAGTCATATAAAATTTACCCGATGATAAGATATATGGTCATCGGATGATCTCGCCCTCAGTTGCATATATCTTTTTTCTTCATTTTTGTTTAGCGGCGGCAAGGTTATATGGATATAAGTAATTAATATATTGGTTGCCTAGTATAGGATAAATCAATGAAATATATGACATATATCTCTTAATTAAAATTACTCTTGGTATAACTTTTTGTCACATTTCATAGTGATTAATACTCTTATATATTTTTTCTAATAATATTCATTTCAGTCCTCTTGTGTAAGGATATAGTCCATCAGGATTTTACTTTCTTTATCTAAATGTGATATTGGGTGATTATATTTTTACTTCAACGTTCAATTTGTATTTATGGTTGAGATCAAAGACTCCTCCTTTGCAAAATCATGAGGCAGTGATCTCCCGATTAATTACTTGTATGGATATAAATTGAATTGCATGGATGCGTCGATTAAAATTTTTGCCCTTTTATAATGATGATACATTGAAAAGGAATCCAATTTCTACCAATAGGGGGAAATAAGTGATTTTAATTGCTTGATTCGAGAACCTCACCCAAACACGCGATAACTAATCAACGAAGAGTATCGTGCCCATTTTCTCATATTACATTAACAGATGAACTTTTAACAAGGTAAAACGCAGTATATTTAGTAGTAGTAATGTAATGCTTAGAAACCACTCTGCTTATGTAAGAAACAATGCAACAAAAGGAATATATAGTAAGTTGCTCTAGGATTTTGTTTTTTGGTGAAGTATTTCTAGGCTTTTACATATTACAAACATAACAGCCACCAAAGATTAAAATATTAAGGTCGGTAAGAACACAAGGCAGAGACTATAAAATGGCATTCCGGACATATTTTGTGATTTATACTTGAAAAAGCCAATCAGTTAGTAACATGATGTTTTTGGTTTGGTCCATGAACTATTGACATCTTTAGTCGCAAAAGGTTGGCTCAGGTTTCTCTACCTGTTTACCAGTTACCGACTAGTTTTTGATGTCATTTCGTGGAGCTGGTGCAGTCATAGGTTTTTTCCCGATTCATTCTTCCATGAATTGCTGAAAGCGAAAAGAGGTTCATCAAAATTTGATCGAAAATTCAAAATGACTCTTCAAATAAATGATTTTTTATTTCTCGAATCTCCAATTGATTATTATGGCACCAAGTTATTTCTTATGAATTTGGTAATACTTTTTTTGTGAACTTATTTGTTCTTCAGACAAACCCCTTTGAGTAATTTTGCAATATTTTGCTGCTTCCATTTGGTAATTTTACAAATACTTTTTAACCTTGTTATATATTTGGTACCTGACTGCTTTCTGTGTAAAATGTTAGTAAAATTTAAAAGTGTTAAGAACTTACCATTACTTGCAATCTAAGCTTCATTTCACTACAAGAAAAACGGCTAAATTTGACCGAAAATTTGTAGTCATATTTAGCTAAATTTGGCCACCGGCGGTCCTATTTAGTTAAATTTGACCGAATTGTGTCGTTCTTTTTTAGACCGGTCAAATTTAGCAAAATCAGTCAAATTTAACATAAATTTGACCGATCAAATTTGACTGCCTAAAATTGACCAATTAAATTTGACCAAATTTTTGAAATTTGATTTTTTTTTAAAATTGGCGCCCAAAAATTTGATTTTTTTTGAAATTTGAATTTAAGTGCCTGTTGGACTTTGAAGCCTTCGGGGCTGATTAGAATGATGCCTGCTCCACCTGAAGTGGTTGTGGATGAACCATCAACAAAAAGTAACCATGTTCGCGAATGATCGTACTCGGGATTCATAGGTCTGCTGGTGAACTGACATTCTGCTAAAAAGTCTGATAGTGCCTGTGCTTTAATCGAGGTCCGAGGTTTGTACTCGATAAAGAATTGACTGAGTTCGATTGTCTATGCAGCAAGCCTACCCGTCATATCGGGTTTGTGAAGGACTTACTTGAGAGGTTGGTATGTCAGGACATTAATTCCCCTACCCTGGAAGTAATTGAGGAGTTTTTGACTTGTAGTTACTAGGGCGTATACGAGCTTTTCCACTTGCGGGCAGCGAGTCTTGGCATCATGCAATGCGTGGCTTATATAGTATACCGGAGTTTCTTTATCATTCGCAATACGCACAAGAACCGCTGCTACGGTTTTATCGGAGGCTGACAGGTATATTCTCAGGGGTTCACCCTGTTGAGGCCTCGTGAGGATTGGAGGGTTAGTGAGAAATGACTTAAGTTCTGCAAAGCTGTGCTGATAGTCGATGTTCCACTCGAACTTTGATAATTTTGACGCTTGCTTTGAAGACTGGGGAATAAAATGTCCCAGGGCCACGATGCATATTATTAGTCGTTGCACATCTTTGACAGATTTTGGGTCCTCCATTTCTAGGATCTCTTTTGTTTGGGAAAGATCGGCTTCTGTACCTCGCCATGTGATCAAAACCCCCAAGAATTTACCAGCCGTGAGACCAAAGGAACATTTGGCTGCGTTTAGGCGTATGTTGTGGGCTCTCTCGCATTTTCAAAGGTTTCACAGAGGTCTCTCATGTGGTCTAAGGCTTTTGTTGACTTGGAGATCATATAATTGACATAAATTAGCATGTTTCTCCCTATCCGGGGTCCAGAAATGGAGTCCATGGTTTGATGGAACGGGGCACCTCTGTTGATGAGTCTAAAAGGCATGCCTCGGTATCCAAAGACTCCTCGATGTGTGATGAAAGCTTTTTGTTCCCCGTCTTGGCCTTGGTCGATGGCCGACCTTTTTTCCTCGGAGAATATTCGCCGCTTCTGTTTTACTGGGGTGATATTTGTGCTAATGTGCAGCGAATTTCGAGCTATTGTCTCGGGGATTCCCGACATGTCTTTAAGATCTTAAGAAAAAGTATCCGCGAACTCACGGATGAGATCTGTTATCTCAAGCTTCGGATGATCTGCCATATTTTTGCCCAGACGAGTTGTCTTATCGGGGTTCCCTTCGACGACCTGAACTTCTTCAATTTCCTCCACTGACGAGCAAGAGTTTTTTATTGGGATGTCAAACATATCTCTGGGATCAATATCAAGGACTAGATTAACTTCCATTTCATTGGACTGTTTATTTTTTTGGGAAACTTTTGTTAAGTAACATTGGCGCACGATGGCCTGATTACTGATAATTTCACTGACTCCAAATTTTGTGGGAAACTTCATTTTCAAATGGGAGATAGATGTGATTTCTCTTAATGCGGTTACTGTGGTTCTGCCTAGTATGTCATTGAAGCTAGAGGCGGAGCTGACCACACAAAACTTGACTATCTTCCAAATCTAGCATGGGGAGAGCCAAATAGAACCAGCATGTAAAAAATGCCTACCACATGAACCTCATTGCCGGTGAAGCCGAACAGTGGGGTACGGGAGTTTTCAAGTTTGCGGTCTCCGACATTTTAACGCGCAAATACGTGGTGGTATATGACGTCTACGGAGCTTCCGTTATCGACAAACATCTTTTTAACAGTGTTAGTCCCCACTCTGGTCGTTATTGCAAGAGCATCTTGGTGGCCTTCAATGAGGCCTGAATATTAATCATCGTTGGAGAATGATATGACGAGAGAGGGGTTCAACCGAGGGAATTTCACCAGAGAGGGATTTATGTTGAATACCTCGCCGGCATACTTTTTACGAGGGTTGTTAGAGGCGCCTTCCACTGCTATTCCCCCAAATATCACATATATCACTCGATCTTCATCATGTCTCCGTTCATGGCGATATGTGCCTGTTTGTTTGACATAGTGTACCAACTGTCCTAGGAGAATTTTTCCCTCAACGAGGTTGCTCAACTGGAAGCATTGCTCGGTAGTGTGACCGATATCCTCGTGGTATTCGTAATATACGGAGCTCGGCGGGCTGCCGGGTTTCATGGGCCTCAGGGGACGATAATCTGGTTCTGTTTTTAATACTGCTAGAATTGTTACTTTCTCGGTGTTAAGCTTGGTAAATTCTTTATCAGGGTGACTACAAGGTTGCCAGTCTCTCTCTCTTCGGTCTCTTGGGGGGTTGTCGACAGCTCGGCTTTGCGGAGAGTGACGACGATCTTGTCGTTTTTCCTTCGCGGGTGATTGCGGACTGTAACTACGACGTCGCTCATATCTTGAGGATTGTCAAGGCAATTGTAGATAAGTAATTTCAGCAAGTACTGACCGACCGACTCCCAAATTTTTAATGTTTCGTCTATTATAATATATTAGCCTATTACCCGTGCGATGCACGGATTCCTTTTAACACTTGAATGATTTTTAATAATATAACTCTATCTTTAAATTATTATATTTTGATATATAGTTTCAATAGTTGAAAAATAAATTGAAAAACATAATAAGTTATAATAATAAATGTTTTGTGATAATTTGAGAATTTACTGAAAATAAATAATATAATATAATAATTTGTTCACGGGACCCGAGCCCTGAACCTGTAGAAATTGTTAAAATAAGGAATATAAAAGTTCAAATATAATAAGCTGTTGACGGGGTTCGAACCCTGAATCCATGAGAGCAATTTAAATATTAATATAATAATATTTTATTATTGCATTCAACGGTTTTCATCTATCTGATTTTAGATCTGACGGTTGTTATTTGTCGTATCAAATAACTGTACCGAGCAACTGACTACCTTTCAATAAAGGTCGATAGAAGATATATTGGCAAACAAACTAAAAGCATAGATAGTTAGGCTCCACTGGTATAGGTTCCTATCAACTGGTATTCTTTTGCTCCGTAAGCTTGACCACAAAGTGTTTCCGGTGCACTTGCCATCCCTAGAGCCGTGCCCGATGGTGTTTCAAGTGTTTGACGGAATATGATCCTAAAATTTTTAAGGGCACATTTGCTAGATGCAAGTGTACATAAATATTTTTTCTTTGTTTGAAAAAATAAAAACATTGTATAACTTTCTTTTCTAATAAAAAAATATACAAATAAAAGAAAGGTTAGAAAATAATAAATAATAAATAATTATAAATTATAATCTTTAGCAAAATTATAAAAAAAATATTTTAATAAGAATATTAATCTTTTTGATAAGTACTATATACTACTAATCTTGATAATAAAATACAAGGGTAATAGTAATTTTTCTTAAATAACTTGTACATTATATTACTTTTTATAATTTAAATAATACAGATTTTAGGTATTTAGTTTATTTTAAATTATAATAATATTTATATATTAATAAAAGATTAAGTTTGAAATATTAATAAATAAATTAATGTTTATATATAGATGTAAATAAGTTTACATATGAATTAAATATCATGTGATTATCTTCTTATTTATAATTATTTTATCTTACTCTTATGTACTTGTAATATTTTTTAAATTTTAAATTAACACTATATTAAAAATTTAAATTTTGGATTAATTTTTAATATTTTATGTATTTGCTATTGTTTTTTGTTGTTAAGACTTGGGACACATATTTTTTAATTTTGTACAGGGCACCTGAAATCTCAGGCACGGCTCTGGCCATCCCATGCTAAAATAGAATTTAAATTGATGGAGGAAACTGACTTTAATATCAATTAAAATTAGAATTGACTCACCAACATCAATTAGAATTAAAATAAATAGGTAAGGGTAGATAAGTAATTTCAGCAAGTACTGACCGACCGACTCCCAAATTTTTAATGTTTCGTCTATTATAATATATTAGCCTATTACCCGTGCGATGCACGGATTCCTTTTAACACTTGAATGATTTTTAATAATATAACTCTATCTTTAAATTATTATATTTTGATATATAGTTTCAATAGTTGAAAAATAAATTGAAAAACATAATAAGTTATAATAATAAATGTTTTGTGATAATTTGAGAATTTACTGAAAATAAATAATATAATATAATAATTTGTTCACGGGACCCGAGCCCTGAACCTGTAGAAATTGTTAAAATAAGGAATATAAAAGTTCAAATATAATAAGCTGTTGACGGGGTTCGAACCCTGAATCCATGAGAGCAATTTAAATATTAATATAATAATATTTTATTATTGCATTCAACGGTTTTCATCTATCTGATTTTAGATCTGACGGTTGTTATTTGTCGTATCAAATAACTGTACCGAGCAACTGACTACCTTTCAATAAAGGTCGATAGAAGATATATTGGCAAACAAACTAAAAGCATAGATAGTTAGGCTCCACTGGTATAGGTTCCTATCAACTGGTATTCTTTTGCTCCGTAAGCTTGACCACAAAGTGTTTCCGGTGCACTTGCCATCCCTAGAGCCGTGCCCGATGGTGTTTCAAGTGTTTGACGGAATATGATCCTAAAATTTTTAAGGGCACATTTGCTAGATGCAAGTGTACATAAATATTTTTTCTTTGTTTGAAAAAATAAAAACATTGTATAACTTTCTTTTCTAATAAAAAAATATACAAATAAAAGAAAGGTTAGAAAATAATAAATAATAAATAATTATAAATTATAATCTTTAGCAAAATTATAAAAAAAATATTTTAATAAGAATATTAATCTTTTTGATAAGTACTATATACTACTAATCTTGATAATAAAATACAAGGGTAATAGTAATTTTTCTTAAATAACTTGTACATTATATTACTTTTTATAATTTAAATAATACAGATTTTAGGTATTTAGTTTATTTTAAATTATAATAATATTTATATATTAATAAAAGATTAAGTTTGAAATATTAATAAATAAATTAATGTTTATATATAGATGTAAATAAGTTTACATATGAATTAAATATCATGTGATTATCTTCTTATTTATAATTATTTTATCTTACTCTTATGTACTTGTAATATTTTTTAAATTTTAAATTAACACTATATTAAAAATTTAAATTTTGGATTAATTTTTAATATTTTATGTATTTGCTATTGTTTTTTGTTGTTAAGACTTGGGACACATATTTTTTAATTTTGTACAGGGCACCTGAAATCTCAGGCACGGCTCTGGCCATCCCATGCTAAAATAGAATTTAAATTGATGGAGGAAACTGACTTTAATATCAATTAAAATTAGAATTGACTCACCAACATCAATTAGAATTAAAATAAATAGGTAAGGGTAGATAAGTAATTTCAGCAAGTACTGACCGACCGACTCCCAAATTTTTAATGTTTCGTCTATTATAATATATTAGCCTATTACCCGTGCGATGCACGGATTCCTTTTAACACTTGAATGATTTTTAATAATATAACTCTATCTTTAAATTATTATATTTTGATATATAGTTTCAATAGTTGAAAAATAAATTGAAAAACATAATAAGTTATAATAATAAATGTTTTGTGATAATTTGAGAATTTACTGAAAATAAATAATATAATATAATAATTTGTTCACGGGACCCGAGCCCTGAACCTGTAGAAATTGTTAAAATAAGGAATATAAAAGTTCAAATATAATAAGCTGTTGACGGGGTTCGAACCCTGAATCCATGAGAGCAATTTAAATATTAATATAATAATATTTTATTATTGCATTCAACGGTTTTCATCTATCTGATTTTAGATCTGACGGTTGTTATTTGTCGTATCAAATAACTGTACCGAGCAACTGACTACCTTTCAATAAAGGTCGATAGAAGATATATTGGCAAACAAACTAAAAGCATAGATAGTTAGGCTCCACTGGTATAGGTTCCTATCAACTGGTATTCTTTTGCTCCGTAAGCTTGACCACAAAGTGTTTCCGGTGCACTTGCCATCCCTAGAGCCGTGCCCGATGGTGTTTCAAGTGTTTGACGGAATATGATCCTAAAATTTTTAAGGGCACATTTGCTAGATGCAAGTGTATATAAATATTTTTTCTTTGTTTGAAAAAATAAAAACATTGTATAACTTTCTTTTCTAATAAAAAAATATACAAATAAAAGAAAGGTTAGAAAATAATAAATAATAAATAATTATAAATTATAATCTTTAGCAAAATTATAAAAAAAATATTTTAATAAGAATATTAATCTTTTTGATAAGTACTATATACTACTAATCTTGATAATAAAATACAAGGGTAATAGTAATTTTTCTTAAATAACTTGTACATTATATTACTTTTTAAATTTAAATAATACAGATTTTAGGTATTTAGTTTATTTTAAATTATAATAATATTTATATATTAATAAAAGATTAAGTTTGAAATATTAATAAATAAATTAATGTTTATATATAGATGTAAATAAGTTTACATATGAATTAAATATCATGTGATTATCTTCTTATTTATAATTATTTTATCTTACTCTTATGTACTTGTAATATTTTTTAAATTTTAAATTAACACTATATTAAAAATTTAAATTTTGGATTAATTTTTAATATTTTATGTATTTGCTATTGTTTTTTGTTGTTAAGACTTGGGACACATATTTTTTAATTTTGTACAGGGCACCTGAAATCTCAGGCACGGCTCTGGCCATCCCATGCTAAAATAGAATTTAAATTGATGGAGGAAACTGACTTTAATATCAATTAAAATTAGAATTGACTCACCAACATCAATTAGAATTAAAATAAATAGGTAAGGGTAGATAAGTAATTTCAGCAAGTACTGACCGACCGACTCCCAAATTTTTAATGTTTCGTCTATTATAATATATTAGCCTATTACCCGTGCGATGCACGGATTCCTTTTAACACTTGAATGATTTTTAATAATATAACTCTATCTTTAAATTATTATATTTTGATATATAGTTTCAATAGTTGAAAAATAAATTGAAAAACATAATAAGTTATAATAATAAATGTTTTGTGATAATTTGAGACTTTACTGAAAATAAATAATATAATATAATAATTTGTTCACGGGACCCGAGCCCTGAACCTGTAGAAATTGTTAAAATAAGGAATATAAAAGTTCAAATATAATAAGCTGTTGACGGGGTTCGAACCCTGAATCCATGAGAGCAATTTAAATATTAATATAATAATATTTTATTATTGCATTCAACGGTTTTCATCTATCTGATTTTAGATCTGACGGTTGTTATTTGTCGTATCAAATAACTGTACCGAGCAACTGACTACCTTTCAATAAAGGTCGATAGAAGATATATTGGCAAACAAACTAAAAGCATAGATAGTTAGGCTCCACTGGTATAGGTTCCTATCAACTGGTATTCTTTTGCTCCGTAAGCTTGACCACAAAGTGTTTCCGGTGCACTTGCCATCCCTAGAGCCGTGCCCGATGGTGTTTCAAGTGTTTGACGGAATATGATCCTAAAATTTTTAAGGGCACATTTGCTAGATGCAAGTGTATATAAATATTTTTTCTTTGTTTGAAAAAATAAAAACATTGTATAACTTTCTTTTCTAATAAAAAAATATACAAATAAAAGAAAGGTTAGAAAATAATAAATAATAAATAATTATAAATTATAATCTTTAGCAAAATTATAAAAAAAATATTTTAATAAGAATATTAATCTTTTTGATAAGTACTATATACTACTAATCTTGATAATAAAATACAAGGGTAATAGTAATTTTTCTTAAATAACTTGTACATTATATTACTTTTTATAAATTTAAATAATACAGATTTTAGGTATTTAGTTTATTTTAAATTATAATAATATTTATATATTAATAAAAGATTAAGTTTGAAATATTAATAAATAAATTAATGTTTATATATAGATGTAAATAAGTTTACATATGAATTAAATATCATGTGATTATCTTCTTATTTATAATTATTTTATCTTACTCTTATGTACTTGTAATATTTTTTAAATTTTAAATTAACACTATATTAAAAATTTAAATTTTGGATTAATTTTTAATATTTTATGTATTTGCTATTGTTTTTTGTTGTTAAGACTTGGGACACATATTTTTTAATTTTGTACAGGGCACCTGAAATCTCAGGCACGGCTCTGGCCATCCCATGCTAAAATAGAATTTAAATTGATGGAGGAAACTGACTTTAATATCAATTAAAATTAGAATTGACTCACCAACATCAATTAGAATTAAAATAAATAGGTAAGGGTAGATAAGTAATTTCAGCAAGTACTGACCGACCGACTCCCAAATTTTTAATGTTTCGTCTATTATAATATATTAGCCTATTACCCGTGCGATGCACGGATTCCTTTTAACACTTGAATGATTTTTAATAATATAACTCTATCTTTAAATTATTATATTTTGATATATAGTTTCAATAGTTGAAAAATAAATTGAAAAACATAATAAGTTATAATAATAAATGTTTTGTGATAATTTGAGAATTTACTGAAAATAAATAATATAATATAATAATTTGTTCACGGGACCCGAGCCCTGAACCTGTAGAAATTGTTAAAATAAGGAATATAAAAGTTCAAATATAATAAGCTGTTGACGGGGTTCGAACCCTGAATCCATGAGAGCAATTTAAATATTAATATAATAATATTTTATTATTGCATTCAACGGTTTTCATCTATCTGATTTTAGATCTGACGGTTGTTATTTGTCGTATCAAATAACTGTACCGAGCAACTGACTACCTTTCAATAAAGGTCGATAGAAGATATATTGGCAAACAAACTAAAAGCATAGATAGTTAGGCTCCACTGGTATAGGTTCCTATCAACTGGTATTCTTTTGCTCCGTAAGCTTGACCACAAAGTGTTTCCGGTGCACTTGCCATCCCTAGAGCCGTGCCCGATGGTGTTTCAAGTGTTTGACGGAATATGATCCTAAAATTTTTAAGGGCACATTTGCTAGATGCAAGTGTACATAAATATTTTTTCTTTGTTTGAAAAAATAAAAACATTGTATAACTTTCTTTTCTAATAAAAAAATATACAAATAAAAGAAAGGTTAGAAAATAATAAATAATAAATAATTATAAATTATAATCTTTAGCAAAATTATAAAAAAAATATTTTAATAAGAATATTAATCTTTTTGATAAGTACTATATACTACTAATCTTGATAATAAAATACAAGGGTAATAGTAATTTTTCTTAAATAACTTGTACATTATATTACTTTTTATAATTTAAATAATACAGATTTTAGGTATTTAGTTTATTTTAAATTATAATAATATTTATATATTAATAAAAGATTAAGTTTGAAATATTAATAAATAAATTAATGTTTATATATAGATGTAAATAAGTTTACATATGAATTAAATATCATGTGATTATCTTCTTATTTATAATTATTTTATCTTACTCTTATGTACTTGTAATATTTTTTAAATTTTAAATTAACACTATATTAAAAATTTAAATTTTGGATTAATTTTTAATATTTTATGTATTTGCTATTGTTTTTTGTTGTTAAGACTTGGGACACATATTTTTTAATTTTGTACAGGGCACCTGAAATCTCAGGCACGGCTCTGGCCATCCCATGCTAAAATAGAATTTAAATTGATGGAGGAAACTGACTTTAATATCAATTAAAATTAGAATTGACTCACCAACATCAATTAGAATTAAAATAAATAGGTAAGGGTAGATAAGTAATTTCAGCAAGTACTGACCGACCGACTCCCAAATTTTTAATGTTTCGTCTATTATAATATATTAGCCTATTACCCGTGCGATGCACGGATTCCTTTTAACACTTGAATGATTTTTAATAATATAACTCTATCTTTAAATTATTATATTTTGATATATAGTTTCAATAGTTGAAAAATAAATTGAAAAACATAATAAGTTATAATAATAAATGTTTTGTGATAATTTGAGACTTTACTGAAAATAAATAATATAATATAATAATTTGTTCACGGGACCCGAGCCCTGAACCTGTAGAAATTGTTAAAATAAGGAATATAAAAGTTCAAATATAATAAGCTGTTGACGGGGTTCGAACCCTGAATCCATGAGAGCAATTTAAATATTAATATAATAATATTTTATTATTGCATTCAACGGTTGTCATCTATCTGACTTTAGATCTGACGGTTGTTATTTGTCGTACCAAACAACTGTACCGAGTAATTGACTACCAAATAGAGGGTGTTCTGCTTATAATAGTATATAGTATAGATTTGAGAATTTGTTATATAAGAAAATTACTAAAAATATGTATTTCTAGTTTGGGTATTAACATTAAAAAAAATTGAATACCCATTTGATAAATACGTTATCTAGTACAAAACAGGATACTAAATGACAAAGGCGTATCCCAAAGGTATTTCTAGCCGTCCACTTGAATGAGTAATTTCAGCAATTTGCACAAAAAAATTATTATTTTTAATATTATTTCTTGCTAGTAGGATGAACAGAACGTGTTGCACCAAAACTGGCGGCTACTACTTGAAAACCGGTTTCTGTAAACTCATACTGTTTCGAACCTTTCACCGTTCAAGTCTACCAGGTTCTTACAGTCTCCCTCGCTTAAATTGATTGCCTGTTTTTTTAATTATACTCGATATGTTTCAGCTTTTGATTGTTGTGCTGCGGTTTTATGCTAGTTAAGTAGTCGTGAGGGTGTTATCTTTCGGGTGAGTGAAAAGATCATTAACAGCTTTAGAAATCTGGAATCTTAATGTGTTTGATGACAAATATAGAAATTGTGAATTTCTTTACAAAATTGGGTTGAAATGAATATAATCAATTAAATATATGAAATGTGGCCCAATAGCTATAACAACAAGAGATAGGAGATATCCATGACCGTGATTATGAACCCTAATTAGGCTAGCACAATTTATATATAACTCACATCTACATAAGCTTGGCGTCTCTGAAGCCACAAAGAAAGAGAGTGAGATAGATAAAACTAAAAAATGGCGAGATCCTCATTCAATCCTTCACCTTCATCATCAGATGAATGTTATATTGCTACACCTACTCAAGATGATGTTTCATCCGATGATCCATCTGCGGAAGAAACAAGAGGATTAGGAGAAGCTCAAATCCGAGGACTTGGGAGCATCGGCAGTGGAACTCTAGAAGAAAATTTCCGAACCCTCGGAGGATTTCATTTTCTGGGAGGAGTCCAGACCCGAGGAGGAGGAGCCCGGACTCGAGGAGCAGGATTTCAACCCCGAAGAGGAGGAGCCCGGATCCGAGGAGGATTCCCAATGCAAGGAATTCGAGCCCCGAGACGTAGGCGTAATGATTTAACCAGAAGCGCCTTTGGAATTCCAGGTGCCTTTGGATTTACATCCATTGAAGATGGGAATTTATCTGATAATTCATTTGTACCATGCGCGGAGGAAGAAGAAGCTGCTGAAGAAGAAGGAAGAGGAGCGCAAGTCCAAGAGGGCGGACGAGGGTGTGGACGAGGTCGACCTCGCGGCAGCGGGAGAGGACGCGGGCGAGGACGTGGGAGAGGAAGAAGGCACGAGGAAGATGAAGAAGAAGCAGCAGCGATAATGGTTACTTTAAGGCCTGAAACTAGAAGTGCAAATACCGAGGGAGCAATAAGTGAAAATATTGCAACGCTTGATAACACTAATATGTTGGATTGCCGTATTTGTCTCAAAGCTCTTAGGGTCCCTGTCTACCAGGTCTCTCTCTCCCCTGCCCCCTCCCCTACGTTATCCAAGCAATTTTAGATTTTTGTTTCTTCTTTTGTGGTATAATTCTAGTTGACAGCGGTCAATTATAGTCAGATGAGGGGGTCTTCTGGTTTGGGTTTAACACCGAAGTTAGGCATGATGAGTTAAAATGGTACTGCTCCTGGCTGCAGTGTTATTGCCAGCAAAGACAAAAAATTAGGGTCATTGAAAACACAGGCTAGAGAATTAATAAATGGCATGCTGTACAGTTTTGTGATTTGTATTCCACCAACACATTCTTCAGTAAGAGTCTCTGACGGGCATGACAATTATACGTGCATAGGACTCCCACCCATATTTAGAGGTCAACAATCTATATTTGTTGTTAATATTTTTGTGATGCATGAGAAAAAATTATAAAGTTATAACAAAAATAATATGTTTTTGTTGTTAATTTTATGTAGCATAATCTTTTCGGGTATAAACGTTATACATGATAGCATAGGACTCCTTTCTTTGATCATATAGGATAGTTATATATGTTGGAAACGATTTTTTTTTTGATTATTATAAAATAATGACTGAGAGGTGTAAATTGAATTCAAGTTTATCCCAAATATGTAATTTGTATATTCATAGGGTTTGGTTGTAGCAATGAGCATATATTATTATTTAACTAGGATTCTAATGTGTACTTTGTAAATATTAGTATAAAATATGCAAGTCTAGCATAATGCTACATAAGTTTGACTGGTTTGGTTCATGACCGATTGACATGTTTAGTTGCAAAAGGCTGACACAGCTTTTTCTAATTATTATGACTCCAATTATTTCTTATAATCTTGTCATACTTCTTTTTTCTTTGAATTTGTTTGTCCTTAAGAGAACTTCCTAGAGTAATTTTGCAAGATTTTGCTGCTTCAAGTGTTATACAAATATCACAACATATTTTGAATTACATTGTAGTGCGTCAAGGGGCACATTTCTTGTTCTAAATGTCGCGACAACCATAAAAACAAATGCCCTACTTGCTGTTTGCCGATTGATTATATTCGTAATCATGGATTGGAGAAGGTTCTTGAAGCAGTTAAAATCACTTGTCCAAATAACAAGTATGGATGCAAAGAAAAAGTGAGGTACATCATGAAACATGAGCATATGCAATCTTGCGCCTATGAAACTTGTTATTGTCCTCTTCCTGGCTGTGGTTTTGATGGTTCCTACAAGGATTTATATCTGCACTTTGCCAGCAAGCACCCAGCATCAGCCACGCGCTTCACGTTTGACTCTTCTTTTTCTGTTCATATGGGTGCAAATATGAAGTACAAATTCCTTCAGGGAGATGACAACACACTTTTCATCCTCAATTATGATGTCCAGACTATTGGAAGTGTACCCAATATAATATGTATTGGCCCAAGCTGTTTACAGAATGAGTATTCATATGAACTGGAAGGAGATAGCGTAAACAGCTCCTTCAAAATTACTTCGTTGGTGCCGAGACTGCCAAAATGGACGGAGGACCTTTCTGAGAAATCCGGTCTTGCAGTCCAAAAGGTTCTCATTGATTCTTCACGGCATCACGAAATCCAGGTTTGCATCCGTAGAAAAGGTGAAAATTGACTTCATATCTGCTCAGCCAGTCCTCAGGTCATTATTATGGCGCGTACTCTCTGATTCCAAATTCAATGTTTACATCGAGGACAGGAACCTCTAGAGAGTTATTGCATTTTTTTACTGTCAAACCCTTCAATAGAATTTTAAGATTATCATTTGTTAGTCAAAAAGATTCATATCTGTTTTATGCAAACTATTTATGTTTGTGATACCATGTATCATTTGGGATGTTTTCTTTGTTTTTTTTGAATAAAAGTACTTGCTTCTATTAATAATCATCCATCATAAGAGTCCATAGAATAAAGTCCGGAGCAGTTTCAAACCATTCCGTTAGACATGTACGAGCAATCTCATGGGCTACCTTATTCGCAGATCTTGGTACGAACTTAAATAACACGTTCTCATAATACGTAGCTTACTCACTACAATCCTCCACAATTGTATGAAACAACGAACTCCCTGTTTGCTCACAAAGCGCATCGATTAGTAGCTTGGAATCAGATTCATACACACAATTATTTCTTCTCCAATCTATTTATCCAGGACAATGCTTCTCTCATGCTCAAGGCTTCCGCCTCCCTTGGTGATCTAGCTCCCCTGATGACACGACTACGGGATCGCAGAAATAAGCCATTTGCATCCCTAACAACACAACCAACCGCCACAGAATCACTTACTGGATCACACGCTGCATCAATATTGATTTTAACCCATCCTAGTAAGGGTTTAGTCCATGTTTTTGATCTGCACCTGCTTGTTCTGATGCTGAACATCTCGCTCATTAACCTGGTTTCAGCTAGACAGCAAGTGTAATGCCATCTGCTTAATTCCAAACACTGATATGCTAACATTTGCCCACACCCATCTATTTCTTCTTACCCATAATCCCCAACAGAGCATCCCAAACATAACACACTGCTTCTTAGTAGCTGTTTGCAGAATTCGTTTAATAGTCTCCACTCCCGTTCCCACATTCCCAGTAAACACTAACCTCTGCATAACTATACTATCCCAAACCTCGCGTGCAAAGCAGCATTGAAACAACACATGTGCCACATCTGTTGGAATAATCTTAAATTTAGTTATTAATTATTTGTTTATTTAATTATTAGATATTTAGCAATGATTAATTATTAGAGAAAAATATTATTTTAGAATTGTTTAGTAGTGGGGTAGTGGAGTTATGGAGTAAATTATGGACATGTAATTTACCCATTAATTAGTAGTGGTTAGTTTTAGTAATAGTTAGTTTTAATATGTTTGTAAAGCCTATATAATGGCTAGTTTACCTTGAGTTTTAGGAGAGGAAAAGAAAACAAGAAATATAGCAGTACATGTAGGTGTCTTTTTTCTCTAAGTTTTTTCAACATGGCATCAGAGCTATATGTTATAAGGCTTGTGAGACTCTTATAAAAATACATACATTTATATATATATATATATATATTAAGTATTTATATGAGATTTCAAATGGTATTAAAAATTTCTCCATATATATTTAGTGAAATATCAAGATGAAATGGTACGTGGAAAAGGAAAGGAGAAGCAAGAATAAAAATGAAGGAGGAACATGAGCGGGGGAAATAATGAGAAAGATATCATGGCTCAAGAGGCAATGAAAGAAATTTTATTTTAGAGTTGTGGAGAGAATGTGCTCCAAAGTGTTTTTGGAGAGAAAGTGCTCCAAAGTGTTTTTGATGAGATAGTGCATCAAAATTGATGGTGATGAGAAGTGCATCACAGGCGAAGAGAAAGTGCTTCGTAAATTTAAGATTATGGGGGTGAATGTTGGAATAATCTTAAATTTAGTTATTAATTATTTGTTTATTTAATTATTAGATATTTAGCAATGATTAATTATTAGAGAAAAATATTATTTTAGAATTGTTTAGTAGTGGGGTAGTGGAGTTATGGAGTAAATTATGGACATGTAATTTACCCATTAATTAGTAGTGGTTAGTTTTAGTAATAGTTAGTTTTAATATGTTTGTAAAGCCTATATAATGGCTAGTTTACCTTGAGTTTTAGGAGAGGAAAAGAAAACAAGAAATATAGCAGTACATGTAGGTGTCTTTTTTTCTGAAGTTTTTTTTTTCCAACAACATCTTCTAAATGATTATGACACCACCTGCACTGTGGTGGGATGTCAACATGTTTATTCCAAAGAGAGCCACTGCTGTTGGTAAAACCCCTCTAGTCACACGCCACAAAAAATTCGAGATTTTAACTGGTAATTGCAGCTTCCATAACCTAGACCACAGTACTCTCTCCTGACAATTTGATTCACCTTTCAGTAGTCTGTAGCAACTCCGCACTGTGAAGACACCTTTATTATCTGGTAACCAAAACCATGTATCCGGCCTACTCCTCACAGGTATTGGTATTTGATAAATTAGCTCCTTGTCCCTGTCATTACACAACTCAATTAATATCTCTGCATATCCCATGTCTGCCCTTCTATACTCATCAAACTATTCACACTCACATCTGCAAGTTCTGGAACCATACCACTTGTAATATAACCATTTTCTATACTAGGTAACCAAGGAGCATTCCAAATTTTTGTATCCCTACAATCTCCTATAGGACGCCTGCATTGTCAGGAACTGTTTAGTTCCAGACCTGATTTGTGACTATTTTTGGTATTTTCTATTTATATAAACAACAATTAACAGATAGAGAAGAGAAATAGAGGTAGATAGAGTGAGATTAGAGAGATAGAAACAGATCAGAAGAGAGAGATCAGAATAGGGAAGAAGAAACCCTAGAGAGAGAGAAGATTCAGTGATAGAGAGAGAAAGAGATTGTGGCCAAAGCCATTTTCATATATTCAACATGATGCAAATAGAACAGTTCTCTGGCTTATATAGACCAGTACAACACATAATGGCAAAGACAAAATTACCCTTAATGACATATACTACCCATAATGGTTGCACAGCACAGCACCTATACCATCATATATACTATACTGCAGACAACACATACTACTGCACTTTACTATACTCAGCTATCCTAACATGCATCCTTGCTTTAGAACAGTTTGAGCTTCAAAAATACTACGCCAAACATAGCTTGGATTCTCCCTCAAAGAAGCATTTAGAAAATCTGTCTAATTATCTGTCTTTTCCTTTTTATAAATGCAATGCCTAAGAATGCCTTTATGATAAATACAATCCCAAAAATCGTTAGCAGTTCTATAATGAAAGATTACAAGTTGTTTTTCGACAAGGGTGTTTCGTGTTTTTGTTGTAAATAATGAAATGCCATTATTCTTGAGCACATTTGGGTATAAAGTCAAGTGGTTAGGAGTTTCCTGAGTTCGATTTTTTCAAACATATAATCATTACGTAGAAATTATTTTCAGGGGGGTCCAGATAATTTTGAAACTCTAGTAATCTAGTAAGAAAAAATGCAGTACAGGGGACTAGAACTCTGCTCTTGGTCATAAAATGTAACAACACAAACCACGACATCAATATGTAAGGATCATATCCTAATTATTATATCTTCAAATTTCAGGGGGGGCCAAGGACCCTTCTAGACCCCCCGGATCCGTCTCTGCAAATAAGTGATCATAACTTAAAATAAATGCATTGTTTACAAAATCCAACTAAAAGTTTAAATGGACATATGAATTAATTATTTTTTCAGAAATATATTATTTTAAAATAGAAGGAATAAAAATTCGTCGTGAAATACTCGTTTTACTTTTCTATTTTAAATATGTTCTATTAATACAATTTTGAATTATGGCGATATCCTCCAGCGTCAATTCTTCTTCTTCAACGAATAATATCGTGCGATCGGGAAGAACAAGTGAACCAACGACCTTATCTCGTACGCTGATATGTTGGATTGCCTTATTTGTTTTGAAGCTTTGACCATTCCCTGTTTACCAGGTTTGTACGGGATCTACTCTGCCACTCTTAGATTTATCAGCTGCGTTTTCATTTCTATAATATTTATGTACATTTCATCTTTTAATTGTTATGTTTTTGTACTAGTTAAGCAGATGGACAAGGGTTTCAGATTAGGGTGAATCGATAATTAACTACTGTCAGAAATTTAATTTGTTTGATTTGTGTTGGACTAAGGGCCCAAAGAGAATCTAAAACTAGTGAAAATTAGATCAATCCTATTTTTATTTATAAAGCTTCAATAATGTGCACTTTACTTGCGTTTCACGCGTCTGTGCGTCTAAAATTTTATCTCTTTTTGGCCTAAACGAATGTCCAAATTAACTACTCTATAAAGCTGAAAATTTAATTTGGTTGATTTGTGTTGGACCAAGGCCCAAAGAGAATCCAAAAGTAGTGAAAGTTAATTCAATCCTACTTTTATTTAGAAAGCTTCAATAATGCGTACTTTACTCGCGGTTCACATGTCTGTGCATTTAAAAATTACATGTTTTTGGCTTTTTGACTTAAAACTGGTGTCCGAATTCGAGTGTACCTGGTCAAACGTCAAGTTTACGATCATGAAAAAATGAACATTTTGGGTAACATAAGACATAACTTATTTTATTTATATTTAAATAAAATTTATCAACAAGGCCTTTTTTTTTGGAATTGGTACACAAGATTCAAGAGTTGTCAAGTCCAAGCCTTCTATTGAAATTCTTAGCTCAAGAGTTGCGAACTCCAGTAGTTGAAATAACTAATCGGTGCGTCTTCTTCCTCTTTCTTCCTCTTACTCATGCCATCTTTCCCCTCTGGGCCCAACCTCGTCCGCGTCCTCAGACTTGCTCGCTTCTTAGTTATCCTTCTTCCTCAAGCCTCTTCTTCTTCCTCCGTGCTTGGCATGAATGAATTATCACATAAATCGTCATCTTCAACATATGTGAATTTGGAGGCACTTTAGTACAAATATTACGCCTACATCTCGGGGAACGAGTTCCTTGCATTTGGAATCCTCCTCCTCGGGTCAAGAATCCTCTACAGGTTCCAAATTCTCCTTCAAGGTTTTCACTGCCAATGCTCCCACATACTCGAATTTGAACTTGTGCTCTTGTTTCTTCCACAAATGGTATATTTAAATCATCGAACGAATCATCATTTTGAATAAGTGTAGTCATATAAAATTTACCCGATGATAAGATATATGGTCATCGGATGATCTCGCCCTCAGTTGCATATATCTTTTTTCTTCATTTTTGTTTAGCGGCGGCAAGGTTATATGGATATAAGTAATTAATATATTGGTTGCCTAGTATAGGATAAATCAATGAAATATATGACATATATCTCTTAATTAAAATTACTCTTGGTATAACTTTTTGTCACATTTCATAGTGATTAATACTCTTATATATTTTTTCTAATAATATTCATTTCAGTCCTCTTGTGTAAGGATATAGTCCATCAGGATTTTACTTTCTTTATCTAAATGTGATATTGGGTGATTATATTTTTACTTCAACGTTCAATTTGTATTTATGGTTGAGATCAAAGACTCCTCCTTTGCAAAATCATGAGGCAGTGATCTCCCGATTAATTACTTGTATGGATATAAATTGAATTGCATGGATGCGTCGATTAAAATTTTTGCCCTTTTATAATGATGATACATTGAAAAGGAATCCAATTTCTACCAATAGGGGGAAATAAGTGATTTTAATTGCTTGATTCGAGAACCTCACCCAAACACGCGATAACTAATCAACGAAGAGTATCGTGCCCATTTTCTCATATTACATTAACAGATGAACTTTTAACAAGGTAAAACGCAGTATATTTAGTAGTAGTAATGTAATGCTTAGAAACCACTCTGCTTATGTAAGAAACAATGCAACAAAAGGAATATATAGTAAGTTGCTCTAGGATTTTGTTTTTTGGTGAAGTATTTCTAGGCTTTTACATATTACAAACATAACAGCCACCAAAGATTAAAATATTAAGGTCGGTAAGAACACAAGGCAGAGACTATAAAATGGCATTCCGGACATATTTTGTGATTTATACTTGAAAAAGCCAATCAGTTAGTAACATGATGTTTTTGGTTTGGTCCATGAACTATTGACATCTTTAGTCGCAAAAGGTTGGCTCAGGTTTCTCTACCTGTTTACCAGTTACCGACTAGTTTTTGATGTCATTTCGTGGAGCTGGTGCAGTCATAGGTTTTTTCCCGATTCATTCTTCCATGAATTGCTGAAAGCGAAAAGAGGTTCATCAAAATTTGATCGAAAATTCAAAATGACTCTTCAAATAAATGATTTTTTATTTCTCGAATCTCCAATTGATTATTATGGCACCAAGTTATTTCTTATGAATTTGGTAATACTTTTTTTGTGAACTTATTTGTTCTTCAGACAAACCCCTTTGAGTAATTTTGCAATATTTTGCTCTTCCATTTGGTAATTTTACAAATACTTTTTAACCTTGTTATATATTTGGTACCTGACTGCTTTCTGTGTAAAATGTTAGTAAAATTTAAAAGTGTTAAGAACTTACCATTACTTGCAATCTAAGCTTCATTTCACTACAAGAAAAACGGCTAAATTTGACCGAAAATTTGTAGTCATATTTAGCTAAATTTGGCCACCGGCGGTCCTATTTAGTTAAATTTGACCGAATTGTGTCGTTCTTTTTTAGACCGGTCAAATTTAGCAAAATCAGTCAAATTTAACATAAATTTGACCGATCAAATTTGACTGCCTAAAATTGACCAATTAAATTTGACCAAATTTTTGAAATTTGATTTTTTTTTAAAATTGGCGCCCAAAAATTTGATTTTTTTTGAAATTTGAATTTAAGTGCCTGTTGGACTTTGAAGCCTTCGGGGCTGATTAGAATGATGCCTGCTCCACCTGAAGTGGTTGTGGATGAACCATCAACAAAAAGTAACCATGTTCGCGAATGATCGTACTCGGGATTCATAGGTCTGCTGGTGAACTGACATTCTGCTAAAAAGTCTGATAGTGCCTGTGCTTTAATCGAGGTCCGAGGTTTGTACTCGATAAAGAATTGACTGAGTTCGATTGTCTATGCAGCAAGCCTACCCGTCATATCGGGTTTGTGAAGGACTTACTTGAGAGGTTGGTATGTCAGGACATTAATTCCCCTACCCTGGAAGTAATTGAGGAGTTTTTGACTTGTAGTTACTAGGGCGTATACGAGCTTTTCCACTTACGGGCAGCGAGTCTTGGCATCATGCAATGCGTGGCTTATATAGTATACCGGAGTTTCTTTATCATTCGCAATACGCACAAGAACCGCTGCTACGGTTTTATCGGAGGCTGACAGGTATATTCTCAGGGGTTCACCCTGTTGAGGCCTCGTGAGGATTGGAGGGTTAGTGAGAAATGACTTAAGTTCTGCAAAGCTGTGCTGATAGTCGATGTTCCACTCGAACTTTGATAATTTTGACGCTTGCTTTGAAGACTGGGGAATAAAATGTCCCAGGGCCACGATGCATATTATTAGTCGTTGCACATCTTTGACAGATTTTGGGTCCTCCATTTCTAGGATCTCTTTTGTTTGGGAAAGATCGGCTTCTGTACCTCGCCATGTGATCAAAACCCCCAAGAATTTACCAGCCGTGAGACCAAAGGAACATTTGGCTGGGTTTAGGCGTATGTTGTGGGCTCTCTCGCATTTTCAAAGGTTTCACAGAGGTCTCTCATGTGGTCTAAGGCTTTTGTTGACTTGGAGATCATATAATTGACATAAATTAGCATGTTTCTCCCTATCCGGGGTCCAGAAATGGAGTCCATGGTTTGATGGAACGGGGCACCTCTGTTGATGAGTCTAAAAGGCATGCCTCGGTATCCAAAGACTCCTCGATGTGTGATGAAAGCTTTTTGTTCCCCGTCTTGGCCTTGGTCGATGGCCGACCTTTTTTCCTCGGAGAATATTCGCCGCTTCTGTTTTACTGGGGTGATATTTGTGCTAATGTGCAGCGAATTTCGAGCTATTGTCTCGGGGATTCCCGACATGTCTTTAAGATCTTAAGAAAAAGTATCCGCGAACTCACGGATGAGATCTGTTATCTCAAGCTTCGGATGATCTGCCATATTTTTGCCCAGACGAGTTGTCTTATCGGGGTTCCCTTCGACGACCTGAACTTCTTCAATTTCCTCCACTGACGAGCAAGAGTTTTTTATTGGGATGTCAAACATATCTCTGGGATCAATATCAAGGACTAGATTAACTTCCATTTCATTGGACTGTTTATTTTTTTGGGAAACTTTTGTTAAGTAACATTGGCGCACGATGGCCTGATTACTGATAATTTCACTGACTCCAAATTTTGTGGGAAACTTCATTTTCAAATGGGAGATAGATGTGATTTCTCTTAATGCGGTTACTGTGGTTCTGCCTAGTATGTCATTGAAGCTAGAGGCGGAGCTGACCACACAAAACTTGACTATCTTCCAAATCTAGCATGGGGAGAGCCAAATAGAACCAGCATGTAAAAAATGCCTACCACATGAACCTCATTGCCGGTGAAGCCGAACAGTGGGGTACGGGAGTTTTCAAGTTTGCGGTCTCCGACATTTTAACGCGCAAATACGTGGTGGTATATGACGTCTACGGAGCTTCCGTTATCGACAAACATCTTTTTAACAGTGTTAGTCCCCACTCTGGTCGTTATTGCAAGAGCATCTTGGTGGCCTTCAATGAGGCCTGAATATTAATCATCGTTGGAGAATGATATGACGAGAGAGGGGTTCAACCGAGGGAATTTCACCAGAGAGGGATTTATGTTGAATACCTCGCCGGCATACTTTTTACGAGGGTTGTTAGAGGCGCCTTCCACTGCTATTCCCCCAAATATCACATATATCACTCGATCTTCATCATGTCTCCGTTCATGGCGATATGTGCCTGTTTGTTTGACATAGTGTACCAACTGTCCTAGGAGAATTTTTCCCTCAACGAGGTTGCTCAACTGGAAGCATTGCTCGGTAGTGTGACCGATATCCTCGTGGTATTCGTAATATACGGAGCTCGGCGGGCTGCCGGGTTTCATGGGCCTCAGGGGACGATAATCTGGTTCTGTTTTTAATACTGCTAGAATTGTTACTTTCTCGGTGTTAAGCTTGGTAAATTCTTTATCAGGGTGACTACAAGGTTGCCAGTCTCTCTCTCTCTTCGGTCTCTTGGGGGGTTGTCGACAGCTCGGCTTTGCGGAGAGTGACGACGATCTTGTCGTTTTTCCTTCGCGGGTGATTGCGGACTGTAACTACGACGTCGCTCATATCTTGAGGATTGTCAAGGCAATTGTAGATAAGTAATTTCAGCAAGTACTGACCGACCGACTCCCAAATTTTTAATGTTTCGTCTATTATAATATATTAGCCTATTACCCGTGCGATGCACGGATTCCTTTTAACACTTGAATGATTTTTAATAATATAACTCTATCTTTAAATTATTATATTTTGATATATAGTTTCAATAGTTGAAAAATAAATTGAAAAACATAATAAGTTATAATAATAAATGTTTTGTGATAATTTGAGAATTTACTGAAAATAAATAATATAATATAATAATTTGTTCACGGGACCCGAGCCCTGAACCTGTAGAAATTGTTAAAATAAGGAATATAAAAGTTCAAATATAATAAGCTGTTGACGGGGTTCGAACCCTGAATCCATGAGAGCAATTTAAATATTAATATAATAATATTTTATTATTGCATTCAACGGTTTTCATCTATCTGATTTTAGATCTGACGGTTGTTATTTGTCGTATCAAATAACTGTACCGAGCAACTGACTACCTTTCAATAAAGGTCGATAGAAGATATATTGGCAAACAAACTAAAAGCATAGATAGTTAGGCTCCACTGGTATAGGTTCCTATCAACTGGTATTCTTTTGCTCCGTAAGCTTGACCACAAAGTGTTTCCGGTGCACTTGCCATCCCTAGAGCCGTGCCCGATGGTGTTTCAAGTGTTTGACGGAATATGATCCTAAAATTTTTAAGGGCACATTTGCTAGATGCAAGTGTACTATAAATATTTTTTCTTTGTTTGAAAAAATAAAAACATTGTATAACTTTCTTTTCTAATAAAAAAATATACAAATAAAAGAAAGGTTAGAAAATAATAAATAATAAATAATTATAAATTATAATCTTTAGCAAAATTATAAAAAAAATATTTTAATAAGAATATTAATCTTTTTGATAAGTACTATATACTACTAATCTTGATAATAAAATACAAGGGTAATAGTAATTTTTCTTAAATAACTTGTACATTATATTACTTTTTATAATTTAAATAATACAGATTTTAGGTATTTAGTTTATTTTAAATTATAATAATATTTATATATTAATAAAAGATTAAGTTTGAAATATTAATAAATAAATTAATGTTTATATATAGATGTAAATAAGTTTACATATGAATTAAATATCATGTGATTATCTTCTTATTTATAATTATTTTATCTTACTCTTATGTACTTGTAATATTTTTTAAATTTTAAATTAACACTATATTAAAAATTTAAATTTTGGATTAATTTTTAATATTTTATGTATTTGCTATTGTTTTTTGTTGTTAAGACTTGGGACACATATTTTTTAATTTTGTACAGGGCACCTGAAATCTCAGGCACGGCTCTGGCCATCCCATGCTAAAATAGAATTTAAATTGATGGAGGAAACTGACTTTAATATCAATTAAAATTAGAATTGACTCACCAACATCAATTAGAATTAAAATAAATAGGTAAGGGTAGATAAGTAATTTCAGCAAGTACTGACCGACCGACTCCCAAATTTTTAATGTTTCGTCTATTATAATATATTAGCCTATTACCCGTGCGATGCACGGATTCCTTTTAACACTTGAATGATTTTTAATAATATAACTCTATCTTTAAATTATTATATTTTGATATATAGTTTCAATAGTTGAAAAATAAATTGAAAAACATAATAAGTTATAATAATAAATGTTTTGTGATAATTTGAGAATTTACTGAAAATAAATAATATAATATAATAATTTGTTCACGGGACCCGAGCCCTGAACCTGTAGAAATTGTTAAAATAAGGAATATAAAAGTTCAAATATAATAAGCTGTTGACGGGGTTCGAACCCTGAATCCATGAGAGCAATTTAAATATTAATATAATAATATTTTATTATTGCATTCAACGGTTTTCATCTATCTGATTTTAGATCTGACGGTTGTTATTTGTCGTATCAAATAACTGTACCGAGCAACTGACTACCTTTCAATAAAGGTCGATAGAAGATATATTGGCAAACAAACTAAAAGCATAGATAGTTAGGCTCCACTGGTATAGGTTCCTATCAACTGGTATTCTTTTGCTCCGTAAGCTTGACCACAAAGTGTTTCCGGTGCACTTGCCATCCCTAGAGCCGTGCCCGATGGTGTTTCAAGTGTTTGACGGAATATGATCCTAAAATTTTTAAGGGCACATTTGCTAGATGCAAGTGTACATAAATATTTTTTCTTTGTTTGAAAAAATAAAAACATTGTATAACTTTCTTTTCTAATAAAAAAATATACAAATAAAAGAAAGGTTAGAAAATAATAAATAATAAATAATTATAAATTATAATCTTTAGCAAAATTATAAAAAAAATATTTTAATAAGAATATTAATCTTTTTGATAAGTACTATATACTACTAATCTTGATAATAAAATACAAGGGTAATAGTAATTTTTCTTAAATAACTTGTACATTATATTACTTTTTATAATTTAAATAATACAGATTTTAGGTATTTAGTTTATTTTAAATTATAATAATATTTATATATTAATAAAAGATTAAGTTTGAAATATTAATAAATAAATTAATGTTTATATATAGATGTAAATAAGTTTACATATGAATTAAATATCATGTGATTATCTTCTTATTTATAATTATTTTATCTTACTCTTATGTACTTGTAATATTTTTTAAATTTTAAATTAACACTATATTAAAAATTTAAATTTTGGATTAATTTTTAATATTTTATGTATTTGCTATTGTTTTTTGTTGTTAAGACTTGGGACACATATTTTTTAATTTTGTACAGGGCACCTGAAATCTCAGGCACGGCTCTGGCCATCCCATGCTAAAATAGAATTTAAATTGATGGAGGAAACTGACTTTAATATCAATTAAAATTAGAATTGACTCACCAACATCAATTAGAATTAAAATAAATAGGTAAGGGTAGATAAGTAATTTCAGCAAGTACTGACCGACCGACTCCCAAATTTTTAATGTTTCGTCTATTATAATATATTAGCCTATTACCCGTGCGATGCACGGATTCCTTTTAACACTTGAATGATTTTTAATAATATAACTCTATCTTTAAATTATTATATTTTGATATATAGTTTCAATAGTTGAAAAATAAATTGAAAAACATAATAAGTTATAATAATAAATGTTTTGTGATAATTTGAGAATTTACTGAAAATAAATAATATAATATAATAATTTGTTCACGGGACCCGAGCCCTGAACCTGTAGAAATTGTTAAAATAAGGAATATAAAAGTTCAAATATAATAAGCTGTTGACGGGGTTCGAACCCTGAATCCATGAGAGCAATTTAAATATTAATATAATAATATTTTATTATTGCATTCAACGGTTTTCATCTATCTGATTTTAGATCTGACGGTTGTTATTTGTCGTATCAAATAACTGTACCGAGCAACTGACTACCTTTCAATAAAGGTCGATAGAAGATATATTGGCAAACAAACTAAAAGCATAGATAGTTAGGCTCCACTGGTATAGGTTCCTATCAACTGGTATTCTTTTGCTCCGTAAGCTTGACCACAAAGTGTTTCCGGTGCACTTGCCATCCCTAGAGCCGTGCCCGATGGTGTTTCAAGTGTTTGACGGAATATGATCCTAAAATTTTTAAGGGCACATTTGCTAGATGCAAGTGTATATAAATATTTTTTCTTTGTTTGAAAAAATAAAAACATTGTATAACTTTCTTTTCTAATAAAAAAATATACAAATAAAAGAAAGGTTAGAAAATAATAAATAATAAATAATTATAAATTATAATATTTAGCAAAATTATAAAAAAAATATTTTAATAAAATATTAATCTTTTTGATAAGTACTATATACTACTAATCTTGATAATAAAATACAAGGGTAATAGTAATTTTTCTTAAATAACTTGTACATTATATTACTTTTTAAAATTTAAATAATACAGATTTTAGGTATTTAGTTTATTTTAAATTATAATAATATTTATATATTAATAAAAGATTAAGTTTGAAATATTAATAAATAAATTAATGTTTATATATAGATGTAAATAAGTTTACATATGAATTAAATATCATGTGATTATCTTCTTATTTATAATTATTTTATCTTACTCTTATGTACTTGTAATATTTTTTAAATTTTAAATTAACACTATATTAAAAATTTAAATTTTGGATTAATTTTTAATATTTTATGTATTTGCTATTGTTTTTTGTTGTTAAGACTTGGGACACATATTTTTTAATTTTGTACAGGGCACCTGAAATCTCAGGCACGGCTCTGGCCATCCCATGCTAAAATAGAATTTAAATTGATGGAGGAAACTGACTTTAATATCAATTAAAATTAGAATTGACTCACCAACATCAATTAGAATTAAAATAAATAGGTAAGGGTAGATAAGTAATTTCAGCAAGTACTGACCGACCGACTCCCAAATTTTTAATGTTTCGTCTATTATAATATATTAGCCTATTACCCGTGCGATGCACGGATTCCTTTTAACACTTGAATGATTTTTAATAATATAACTCTATCTTTAAATTATTATATTTTGATATATAGTTTCAATAGTTGAAAAATAAATTGAAAAACATAATAAGTTATAATAATAAATGTTTTGTGATAATTTGAGACTTTACTGAAAATAAATAATATAATATAATAATTTGTTCACGGGACCCGAGCCCTGAACCTGTAGAAATTGTTAAAATAAGGAATATAAAAGTTCAAATATAATAAGCTGTTGACGGGGTTCGAACCCTGAATCCATGAGAGCAATTTAAATATTAATATAATAATATTTTATTATTGCATTCAACGGTTTTCATCTATCTGATTTTAGATCTGACGGTTGTTATTTGTCGTATCAAATAACTGTACCGAGCAACTGACTACCTTTCAATAAAGGTCGATAGAAGATATATTGGCAAACAAACTAAAAGCATAGATAGTTAGGCTCCACTGGTATAGGTTCCTATCAACTGGTATTCTTTTGCTCCGTAAGCTTGACCACAAAGTGTTTCCGGTGCACTTGCCATCCCTAGAGCCGTGCCGGATGGTGTTTCAAGTGTTTGACGGAATATGATCCTAAAATTTTTAAGGGCACATTTGCTAGATGCAAGTGTATATAAATATTTTTTCTTTGTTTGAAAAAATAAAAACATTGTATAACTTTCTTTTCTAATAAAAAAATATACAAATAAAAGAAAGGTTAGAAAATAATAAATAATAAATAATTATAAATTATAATCTTTAGCAAAATTATAAAAAAAATATTTTAATAAGAATATTAATCTTTTTGATAAGTACTATATACTACTAATCTTGATAATAAAATACAAGGGTAATAGTAATTTTTCTTAAATAACTTGTACATTATATTACTTTTTAAAATTTAAATAATACAGATTTTAGGTATTTAGTTTATTTTAAATTATAATAATATTTATATATTAATAAAAGATTAAGTTTGAAATATTAATAAATAAATTAATGTTTATATATAGATGTAAATAAGTTTACATATGAATTAAATATCATGTGATTATCTTCTTATTTATAATTATTTTATCTTACTCTTATGTACTTGTAATATTTTTTAAATTTTAAATTAACACTATATTAAAAATTTAAATTTTGGATTAATTTTTAATATTTTATGTATTTGCTATTGTTTTTTGTTGTTAAGACTTGGGACACATATTTTTTAATTTTGTACAGGGCACCTGAAATCTCAGGCACGGCTCTGGCCATCCCATGCTAAAATAGAATTTAAATTGATGGAGGAAACTGACTTTAATATCAATTAAAATTAGAATTGACTCACCAACATCAATTAGAATTAAAATAAATAGGTAAGGGTAGATAAGTAATTTCAGCAAGTACTGACCGACCGACTCCCAAATTTTTAATGTTTCGTCTATTATAATATATTAGCCTATTACCCGTGCGATGCACGGATTCCTTTTAACACTTGAATGATTTTTAATAATATAACTCTATCTTTAAATTATTATATTTTGATATATAGTTTCAATAGTTGAAAAATAAATTGAAAAACATAATAAGTTATAATAATAAATGTTTTGTGATAATTTGAGAATTTACTGAAAATAAATAATATAATATAATAATTTGTTCACGGGACCCGAGCCCTGAACCTGTAGAAATTGTTAAAATAAGGAATATAAAAGTTCAAATATAATAAGCTGTTGACGGGGTTCGAACCCTGAATCCATGAGAGCAATTTAAATATTAATATAATAATATTTTATTATTGCATTCAACGGTTTTCATCTATCTGATTTTAGATCTGACGGTTGTTATTTGTCGTATCAAATAACTGTACCGAGCAACTGACTACCTTTCAATAAAGGTCGATAGAAGATATATTGGCAAACAAACTAAAAGCATAGATAGTTAGGCTCCACTGGTATAGGTTCCTATCAACTGGTATTCTTTTGCTCCGTAAGCTTGACCACAAAGTGTTTCCGGTGCACTTGCCATCCCTAGAGCCGTGCCCGATGGTGTTTCAAGTGTTTGACGGAATATGATCCTAAAATTTTTAAGGGCACATTTGCTAGATGCAAGTGTACATAAATATTTTTTCTTTGTTTGAAAAAATAAAAACATTGTATAACTTTCTTTTCTAATAAAAAAATATACAAATAAAAGAAAGGTTAGAAAATAATAAATAATAAATAATTATAATTATAATCTTTAGCAAAATTATAAAAAAAATATTTTAATAAGAATATTAATCTTTTTGATAAGTACTATATACTACTAATCTTGATAATAAAATACAAGGGTAATAGTAATTTTTCTTAAATAACTTGTACATTATATTACTTTTTATAATTTAAATAATACAGATTTTAGGTATTTAGTTTATTTTAAATTATAATAATATTTATATATTAATAAAAGATTAAGTTTGAAATATTAATAAATAAATTAATGTTTATATATAGATGTAAATAAGTTTACATATGAATTAAATATCATGTGATTATCTTCTTATTTATAATTATTTTATCTTACTCTTATGTACTTGTAATATTTTTTAAATTTTAAATTAACACTATATTAAAAATTTAAATTTTGGATTAATTTTTAATATTTTATGTATTTGCTATTGTTTTTTGTTGTTAAGACTTGGGACACATATTTTTTAATTTTGTACAGGGCACCTGAAATCTCAGGCACGGCTCTGGCCATCCCATGCTAAAATAGAATTTAAATTGATGGAGGAAACTGACTTTAATATCAATTAAAATTAGAATTGACTCACCAACATCAATTAGAATTAAAATAAATAGGTAAGGGTAGATAAGTAATTTCAGCAAGTACTGACCGACCGACTCCCAAATTTTTAATGTTTCGTCTATTATAATATATTAGCCTATTACCCGTGCGATGCACGGATTCCTTTTAACACTTGAATGATTTTTAATAATATAACTCTATCTTTAAATTATTATATTTTGATATATAGTTTCAATAGTTGAAAAATAAATTGAAAAACATAATAAGTTATAATAATAAATGTTTTGTGATAATTTGAGACTTTACTGAAAATAAATAATATAATATAATAATTTGTTCACGGGACCCGAGCCCTGAACCTGTAGAAATTGTTAAAATAAGGAATATAAAAGTTCAAATATAATAAGCTGTTAACGGGGTTCGAACCCTGAATCCATGAGAACAATTTAAATATTAATATAATAATATTTTATTATTGCATCCAACGGTTGTCATCTATCTAACTTTAGATCTGACGGTTGTTATTTGTCGTACCAAACAACTGTACCGAGTAATTGACTACCAAATAGAGGGTGTTCTGCTTATAATAGTATATAGTATAGATTTGAGAATTTGTTATATAAGAAAATTACTAAAAATATGTATTTCTAGTTTGGGTATTAACATTAAAAAAAATTGAATACCCATTTGATAAATACGTTATCTAGTACAAAACAGGATACTAAATGACAAAGGCGTATCCCAAAGGTATTTCTAGCCGTCCACTTGAATGAGTAATTTCAGCAATTTGCACAAAAAAATTATTATTTTTAATATTATTTCTTGCTAGTAGGATGAACAGAACGTGTTGCACCAAAACTGGCGGCTACTACTTGAAAACCGGTTTCTGTAAACTCATACTGTTTCGAACCTTTCACCGTTCAAGTCTACCAGGTTCTTACAGTCTCCCTCGCTTAAATTGATTGCCTGTTTTTTTAATTATACTCGATATGTTTCAGCTTTTGATTGTTGTGCTGCGGTTTTATGCTAGTTAAGTAGTCGTGAGGGTGTTATCTTTCGGGTGAGTGAAAAGATCATTAACAGCTTTAGAAATCTGGAATCTTAATGTGTTTGATGACAAATATAGAAATTGTGAATTTCTTTACAAAATTGGGTTGAAATGAATATAATCAATTAAATATATGAAATGTGGCCCAATAGCTATAACAACAAGAGATAGGAGATATCCATGACCGTGATTATGAACCCTAATTAGGCTAGCACAATTTATATATAACTCACATCTACATAAGCTTGGCGTCTCTGAAGCCACAAAGAAAGAGAGTGAGATAGATAAAACTAAAAAATGGCGAGATCCTCATTCAATCCTTCACCTTCATCATCAGATGAATGTTATATTGCTACACCTACTCAAGATGATGTTTCATCCGATGATCCATCTGCGGAAGAAACAAGAGGATTAGGAGAAGCTCAAATCCGAGGACTTGGGAGCATCGGCAGTGGAACTCTAGAAGAAAATTTCCGAACCCTCGGAGGATTTCATTTTCTGGGAGGAGTCCAGACCCGAGGAGGAGGAGCCCGGACTCGAGGAGCAGGATTTCAACCCCGAAGAGGAGGAGCCCGGATCCGAGGAGGATTCCCAATGCAAGGAATTCGAGCCCCGAGACGTAGGCGTAATGATTTAACCAGAAGCGCCTTTGGAATTCCAGGTGCCTTTGGATTTACATCCATTGAAGATGGGAATTTATCTGATAATTCATTTGTACCATGCGCGGAGGAAGAAGAAGCTGCTGAAGAAGAAGGAAGAGGAGCGCAAGTCCAAGAGGGCGGACGAGGGTGTGGACGAGGTCGACCTCGCGGCAGCGGGAGAGGACGCGGGCGAGGACGTGGGAGAGGAAGAAGGCACGAGGAAGATGAAGAAGAAGCAGCAGCGATAATGGTTACTTTAAGGCCTGAAACTAGAAGTGCAAATACCGAGGGAGCAATAAGTGAAAATATTGCAACGCTTGATAACACTAATATGTTGGATTGCCGTATTTGTCTCAAAGCTCTTAGGGTCCCTGTCTACCAGGTCTCTCTCTCCCCTGCCCCCTCCCCTACGTTATCCAAGCAATTTTAGATTTTTGTTTCTTCTTTTGTGGTATAATTCTAGTTGACAGCGGTCAATTATAGTCAGATGAGGGGGTCTTCTGGTTTGGGTTTAACACCGAAGTTAGGCATGATGAGTTAAAATGGTACTGCTCCTGGCTGCAGTGTTATTGCCAGCAAAGACAAAAAATTAGGGTCATTGAAAACACAGGCTAGAGAATTAATAAATGGCATGCTGTACAGTTTTGTGATTTGTATTCCACCAACACATTCTTCAGTAAGAGTCTCTGACGGGCATGACAATTATACGTGCATAGGACTCCCACCCATATTTAGAGGTCAACAATCTATATTTGTTGTTAATATTTTTGTGATGCATGAGAAAAAATTATAAAGTTATAACAAAAATAATATGTTTTTGTTGTTAATTTTATGTAGCATAATCTTTTCGGGTATAAACGTTATACATGATAGCATAGGACTCCTTTCTTTGATCATATAGGATAGTTATATATGTTGGAAACGATTTTTTTTTTGATTATTATAAAATAATGACTGAGAGGTGTAAATTGAATTCAAGTTTATCCCAAATATGTAATTTGTATATTCATAGGGTTTGGTTGTAGCAATGAGCATATATTATTATTTAACTAGGATTCTAATGTGTACTTTGTAAATATTAGTATAAAATATGCAAGTCTAGCATAATGCTACATAAGTTTGACTGGTTTGGTTCATGACCGATTGACATGTTTAGTTGCAAAAGGCTGACACAGCTTTTTCTAATTATTATGACTCCAATTATTTCTTATAATCTTGTCATACTTCTTTTTTCTTTGAATTTGTTTGTCCTTAAGAGAACTTCCTAGAGTAATTTTGCAAGATTTTGCTGCTTCAAGTGTTATACAAATATCACAACATATTTTGAATTACATTGTAGTGCGTCAAGGGGCACATTTCTTGTTCTAAATGTCGCGACAACCATAAAAACAAATGCCCTACTTGCTGTTTGCCGATTGATTATATTCGTAATCATGGATTGGAGAAGGTTCTTGAAGCAGTTAAAATCACTTGTCCAAATAACAAGTATGGATGCAAAGAAAAAGTGAGGTACATCATGAAACATGAGCATATGCAATCTTGCGCCTATGAAACTTGTTATTGTCCTCTTCCTGGCTGTGGTTTTGATGGTTCCTACAAGGATTTATATCTGCACTTTGCCAGCAAGCACCCAGCATCAGCCACGCGCTTCACGTTTGACTCTTCTTTTTCTGTTCATATGGGTGCAAATATGAAGTACAAATTCCTTCAGGGAGATGACAACACACTTTTCATCCTCAATTATGATGTCCAGACTATTGGAAGTGTACCCAATATAATATGTATTGGCCCAAGCTGTTTACAGAATGAGTATTCATATGAACTGGAAGGAGATAGCGTAAACAGCTCCTTCAAAATTACTTCGTTGGTGCCGAGACTGCCAAAATGGACGGAGGACCTTTCTGAGAAATCCGGTCTTGCAGTCCAAAAGGTTCTCATTGATTCTTCACGGCATCACGAAATCCAGGTTTGCATCCGTAGAAAAGGTGAAAATTGACTTCATATCTGCTCAGCCAGTCCTCAGGTCATTATTATGGCGCGTACTCTCTGATTCCAAATTCAATGTTTACATCGAGGACAGGAACCTCTAGAGAGTTATTGCATTTTTTACTGTCAAACCCTTCAATAGAATTTTAAGATTATCATTTGTTAGTCAAAAAGATTCATATCTGTTTTATGCAAACTATTTATGTTTGTGATACCATGTATCATTTGGGATGTTTTCTTTGTTTTTTTTGAATAAAAGTACTTGCTTCTATTAATAATCATCCATCATAAGAGTCCATAGAATAAAGTCCGGAGCAGTTTCAAACCATTCCGTTAGACATGTACGAGCAATCTCATGGGCTACCTTATTCGCAGATCTTGGTACGAACTTAAATAACACGTTCTCATAATACGTAGCTTACTCACTACAATCCTCCACAATTGTATGAAACAACGAACTCCCTGTTTGCTCACAAAGCGCATCGATTAGTAGCTTGGAATCAGATTCATACACACAATTATTTCTTCTCCAATCTATTTATCCAGGACAATGCTTCTCTCATGCTCAAGGCTTCCGCCTCCCTTGGTGATCTAGCGTCCCCCTGATGACACGACTACGGGATCGCAAGAAATAAGCCATTTGCATCCCTAACAACACAACCAAACCGCCACAGAATCACTTACTGGATCACACGCTGCATCAATATTGATTTTAACCCATCCTAGTAAGGGTTTAGTCCATGTTTTGATCTGCACCTGCTTGTTCTGATGCTGAACATCTCGCTCATTAACCTGGTTTCAGCTAGACAGCAAGTGTAATGCCATCTGCTTAATTCCAAACACTGATATGCTAACATTTGCCCACACCCATCTATTTCTTCTTACCCATAATCCCCAACAGAGCATCCCAAACATAACACACTGCTTCTTAGTAGCTGTTTGCAGAATTCGTTTAATAGTCTCCACTCCCGTTCCCACATTCCCAGTAAAACACTAACCTCTGCAATACTATACTATCCCAAACCTCGCGTGCAAAGCAGCATTGAAACAAACACATGTGCCACATCTGTTGGAATAATCTTAAATTTAGTTATTAATTATTTGTTTATTTAATTATTAGATATTTAGCAATGATTAATTATTAGAGAAAAATATTATTTTAGAATTGTTTAGTAGTGGGGTAGTGGAGTTATGGAGTAAATTATGGACATGTAATTTACCATTAATTAGTAGTGGTTAGTTTTAGTAATAGTTAGTTTTAATATGTTTGTAAAGCCTATATAATGGCTAGTTTACCTTGAGTTTTAGGAGAGGAAAAGAAAACAAGAATATAGCAGTACATGTAGGTGTCTTTTTTCTCTAAGTTTTTTTCAACATGGCATCAGAGCTATATGTTATAAGGCTTGTGAGACTCTTATAAAAATACATACATTTATATATATATATATATATATTAAGTATTTATATGAGATTTCAAATGGTATTAAAAATTTCTCCATATATATTTAGTGAAATATCAAGATGAATGGTACGTGGAAAAAGGAAAGGGAAGCAAGAATAAAAATGAAGGAGGAACATGAGCGGGGGAAATAATGAGAAAGATATCATGGCTCAAGAGGCAATGAAAGAAATTTTATTTTAGAGTTGTGGAGAGAATGTGCTCCAAAGTGTTTTTGGAGAGAAAGTGCTCCAAAGTGTTTTGATGAGATAGTGCATCAAAATTGATGGTGATGAGAAGTGCATCACAGGCGAAGAGAAAGTGCTTAGTAAATTTAAGATTATGGGGGTGAATGTTGGAATAATCTTAAATTTAGTTATTAATTATTTGTTTATTTAATTATTAGATATTTAGCAATGATTAATTATTAGAGAAAAATATTATTTAGAATTGTTTAGTAGTGGGGTAGTGGAGTTATGGAGTAAAGTTATGGACATGTAATTATCCCATTAATTAGTAGTGGTTAGTTTTAGTAATAGTTAGTTTTTAATATGTTTGTAAAGCCTATATAATGGCTAGTTTACCTTGAGTTTTTAGGAGAGGAAAAGAAAACAAGAAATATAGCATACATGTAGGTGTCTTTTTTTCTGAAGTTTTTTTTTTCCAACAACATCTTCTAAATGATTATGACAACCACCTGCACTGTGGTGGGATGTCAACATGTTTATTCCAAAGAGAGCCACTGCGTTGGTAAAACCCCTCTAGTCACACGCCACAAAAAAATTCGAAGATTTTAACTGGTAATTGCAGCTTCCATACCTAGACCACAGTACTCTCTCCTGACAATTTGATTCACCTTTCAGTAGTCTGTAGCAACTCCGCACTGTGAAGACAACTTTATTATCTGGTAACCAAAACATGTATCCGGCCTACTCCTCACAGGTATTGGTATTTGATAAATTAGCTCCTTGTCCCTGTCATTACACAACTCAATTAATATCTCTGCATATCCCATGTCTGCCTTCTATACTCAATCAAACTATTCACACTCACATCTGCAAGTTCTGGAACCCATACCACTTGGTAATATAACCATTTTCTATACTAGGTAACCAAGGAGCATTCCAAATTTTTGTATCCCTACAATCTCCTATAGGACGCCTGCATTGTCAGGAACTGTTTAGTTCCAGACCTGATTTGTGACTATTTTTGGTATTTTCTATTTATATAAACAACAATTAACAGATAGAGAAGAGAAATAGAGGTAGATAGAGTGAGATTAGAGAGATAGAAACAGATCAGAAGAGAGAGATCAGAATAGGGAAGAAGAAACCCTAGAGAGAGAGAAGATTCAGTGATAGAGAGAGAAGAGATTGTGGCCAAAGCCATTTTCATATATTCAACATGATGCAAATAGAACAGTTCTCTGGCTTATATAGACCAGTACAACACATAATGGCAAAGACAAATTACCCTTAATGACATATACTACCCATAATGGTTGCACAGCACCAGCACCTATACCATCATATATACTATACTGCAGGACAACACATACTACTGCACTTTACTATACTCAGCTATTCCTAACATGCATCCTTGCTTTAGAACAGTTTGAGCTTCAATAAATACTACGCCAAACAATAGCTTGGATTCTCCCTCAAAGAAGCATTTAGAAAATCTGTCTAATTATCTGTCTTTTCCTTTTTATAAATGCAATGCCTAAGAATGCCTTTATGATAAATACAATCCCAAAAATCGTTAGCAGTTCTATAATGAAAGATTAACAAGTTGTTTTTCGACAAGGGTGTTTTCGTGTTTTTGTTGTAAATAATGAAATGCCATTATTCTTGAGCACATTTGGGTATAAAGTCAAGTGGTTAGGAGTTTCCTGAGTTCGATTTTTTCAAACATATAATCATTACGTAGAAATTATTTTCAGGGGGGTCCAGATAATTTTGAAACTCTAGTAATCTAGTAAGAAAAATGCAGTACAGGGGACTAGAACTCTGCTCTTGGTCATAAAATGTAACAACACAAACCACGACATCAATATGTAAGGATCATATCCTAATTATTATATCTTTCAAATTTCAGGGGGGCCAAGGACCCTTCTAGACCCCCCGGATCCGTCTCTGCAAATAAGTGATCATAACTTAAAATAAATGCATTGTTTACAAAATCCAACTAAAAGTTTAAATGGACATATGATATTAATTATTTTTTCAGAAATATATTATTTTAAAAATAGAAGGAATAAAAATTCGTCGTGAAATACTCGTTTTACTTTTCTATTTTAAATATGTTCTATTAATACAAATTTTGAATTATGGCGATAGCCTCCAGCGTCACTTCTTCTTCTTCAACGAATAATATCGTGCGTATCGGGGAAGAACAAGTGGAAACCAACGACCTTATCTCGTACGCTGCTATGTTGGATTGCCTTATTTGTTTTGAAGCTTTGACCATTCCCTGTTTACCAGGTTTGTACGGATCTTACTCCTGCCCCTCTTAGATTTATCAGCTGCGTTTTCAATTTCTATAATATTTATGTACATTTCATCTTTTAATTGTTATGTTTTTGTACTAGTTAAGCAGGATCATGGACAAGGGTTTCAGATTAGGGTGTTGAATCCGATAATAAATACTGTCAGAAATTTAATTTGTTTGATTTGTGTTGGACTAAGGGCCCAAAGAGAATCTAAAACTAGTGAAAATTAGATCAATCCTATTTTTATTTATAAAGCTTCAATAATGTGCACTTTACTTGCGTTTCACGCGTCTGTGCGTCTAAAATTTTATCTCTTTTTGGCCTAAACGAATGTCCAAATTAACTACTCTATAAAGCTGAAAATTTAATTTGGTTGATTTGTGTTGGACCAAGGCCCAAAGAGAATCCAAAAGTAGTGAAAGTTAATTCAATCCTACTTTTATTTAGAAAGCTTCAATAATGCGTACTTTACTCGCGGTTCACATGTCTGTGCATTTAAAAATTACATGTTTTTGGCTTTTTGACTTAAAACTGGTGTCCGAATTCGAGTGTACCTGGTCAAACGTCAAGTTTACGATCATGAAAAAATGAACATTTTGGGTAACATAAGACATAACTTATTTTATTTATATTTAAATAAAATTTATCAACAAGGCCTTTTTTTTTGGAATTGTACACAAGATTAAAGAGTGTCAAGTCCAAGCCTTCTATTGAAATTCTTAGCTCAAGAGTTGCGAACTCCAGTAGTTGAAATAACTAATCGGTGCGTCTTCTTCCTCTTTCTTCCTCTTACTCATGCCATCTTTCCCTTGGGCCCAACCTCTGTCCGCGGTCCCTCAGACTTGCTCGCTTCTTCCGTTATCCTTCTTCCTCAAGCCTCTTCTTCTTCCTCCGTGCTTGGCATGAATGAATTATCACATAAATCGTCATCTTCAACATATGTGAATTTGGAGGCACTTTGACAAATATTACGCCTACATCTCGGGGACCGAGTTCCTTGCATTTGGAATCCTCCTCCTCGGGTCAAGAATCCCTCTACAGGTTCCAAATTCTCCTTCAAGGGTTTTCACTGCCAATGCTACCCCCATACTCGAATTTGAACTTGTGCTCTTGGGTTTCTTCCACAAATGGTATATTTAAATCATCGACGAATCATCATTTGAATAGTGGTAGTCATATAAAATTTACCCGATGATAAGATATATGGTCATCGGATGATCTCGCCCTCAGTTGCATATATCTTTTTTTCTTCATTTTGTTTAGCGGCGGCAAGGTTATATGGATATAAGTAATTAATATATTGGTTGCCTAGTATAGGATAAATCAATGAAATATATGACATATATCTCTTAATTAAAATTACTCTTGGTATAACTTTTTGTCACATTTCATAGTGATTAATACTCTTATATATTTTTTCTAATAATATTCATTTCAGTCCTCTTGTGTAAGGATATAGTCCATCAGGATTTTACTTTCTTTATCTAAATGTGATATTGGGTGATTATATTTTTACTTCAACGTTCAATTTGTATTTATGGTTGAGATCAAAGACTCCTCCTTTGCAAAATCATGAGGCAGTGATCTCCCGATTAATTACTTGTATGGATATAAATTGAATTGCATGGATGCGTCGATTAAAATTTTTGCCCTTTTATAATGATGATACATTGAAAAGGAATCCAATTTCTACCAATAGGGGGAAATAAGTGATTTTAATTGCTTGATTCGAGAACCTCACCCAAACACGCGATAACTAATCAACGAAGAGTATCGTGCCCATTTTCTCATATTACATTAACAGATGAACTTTTAACAAGGTAAAACGCAGTATATTTAGTAGTAGTAATGTAATGCTTAGAAACCACTCTGCTTATGTAAGAAACAATGCAACAAAAGGAATATATAGTAAGTTGCTCTAGGATTTTGTTTTTTGGTGAAGTATTTCTAGGCTTTTACATATTACAAACATAACAGCCACCAAAGATTAAAATATTAAGGTCGGTAAGAACACAAGGCAGAGACTATAAAATGGCATTCCGGACATATTTTGTGATTTATACTTGAAAAAGCCAATCAGTTAGTAACATGATGTTTTTGGTTTGGTCCATGAACTATTGACATCTTTAGTCGCAAAAGGTTGGCTCAGGTTTCTCTACCTGTTTACCAGTTACCGACTAGTTTTTGATGTCATTTCGTGGAGCTGGTGCAGTCATAGGTTTTTTCCCGATTCATTCTTCCATGAATTGCTGAAAGCGAAAAGAGGTTCATCAAAATTTGATCGAAAATTCAAAATGACTCTTCAAATAAATGATTTTTTATTTCTCGAATCTCCAATTGATTATTATGGCACCAAGTTATTTCTTATGAATTTGGTAATACTTTTTTTGTGAACTTATTTGTTCTTCAGACAAACCCCTTTGAGTAATTTTGCAATATTTTGCTGCTTCCATTTGGTAATTTTACAAATACTTTTTAACCTTGTTATATATTTGGTACCTGACTGCTTTCTGTGTAAAATGTTAGTAAAATTTAAAAGTGTTAAGAACTTACCATTACTTGCAATCTAAGCTTCATTTCACTACAAGAAAAACGGCTAAATTTGACCGAAAATTTGTAGTCATATTTAGCTAAATTTGGCCACCGGCGGTCCTATTTAGTTAAATTTGACCGAATTGTGTCGTTCTTTTTTAGACCGGTCAAATTTAGCAAAATCAGTCAAATTTAACATAAATTTGACCGATCAAATTTGACTGCCTAAAATTGACCAATTAAATTTGACCAAATTTTTGAAATTTGATTTTTTTTTAAAATTGGCGCCCAAAAATTTGATTTTTTTTGAAATTTGAATTTAAGTGCCTGTTGGACTTTGAAGCCTTCGGGGCTGATTAGAATGATGCCTGCTCCACCTGAAGTGGTTGTGGATGAACCATCAACAAAAAGTAACCATGTTCGCGAATGATCGTACTCGGGATTCATAGGTCTGCTGGTGAACTGACATTCTGCTAAAAAGTCTGATAGTGCCTGTGCTTTAATCGAGGTCCGAGGTTTGTACTCGATAAAGAATTGACTGAGTTTTCGATTGTCTATGCAGCAAGCCTACCCGTCATATCGGGTTTGTGAAGGACTACTACTTGAGAGGTTGGTATGTCAGGACATTAACCCCTAATGG